>NW_027286757.1:75000-117500 GCF_022747635.1 Hetaerina americana
TGGTCATCAGCAAACCTAACTGATTTTATGAATTCCCCGCCCACCTTCATTCCTCCCTCCAGTTCTTCCCATGCCTCTTCAATCATTTCCTATGCATACAGGTTGAACAGCAACACTGATAATGGGCAACCCTGCCTTACACCTCTTCCTAACACTGCCCAACCAGACTCCAAGTTCCCCACTCGCACCTGAGCTGATCAAACTAATTATCCTATAGTCCTCACCGACGTGGCCTTTACCTTTTTTGGAATAGGAACTAAAACTGATCTCACAAAGTCTTCCGGCCAGATTCCCTCCTCATAAATACTACGGATCAGCCCATATAGCCTCTTCCTCCCACATTTTCGTAAGCATTTTAAAAGTTCCACTGGAATGTTATCTACCCCCACGGCCTTATTTAGTTTCATCTCCCTTAATGCCCTTTCTATCTCATTGTCTAGTATGCCTGGACCTAAGCTGTCCTCCTCTACGTCATTTTCTTTTTCAATTTTTAACTTTGTTGGTCTGAGTTCTTTACTCTACAGTTCTTCTATATACTCCTTCCATCTCTCTTGGATCTTTCCTGCATCAACTATTACCTTACCCGCCTTATCTCTAACTGTTAGCAAAGCTTTTCCTTTCTTACTTCCCGATAACGATTTAACTTTGCTGTACAGCGCACCGATTTCACCCTTCCTCTGCAGACTTTCCATATCCTCGCACTGTGTCTTCCACCATGCTTCTTTTGCTTTATTTGTTGCCCGCCTCAATTTATTGTTCAATTCTTTGTACTTCATTTTGCCTAATTCTGTATTTATATTCGTCCATTTTCGCCGCTCATCCATCTTTGTTATCATCTCATCCGTGATCCATGGTTTCCTAGTCCTTTTAGCGTTAACGATTCCAATAGTGTCTTTTGCGGCTTGATTTTCAATGACTAAACTTTAGGAATATTAATGAACGTAGCTAAGAGACAATCTACAGCACGGTATTCAAATCAAAGTTATTCTCTCAACTTAGTGTACATCTTTAGAAAGGTTGAGCAATTAGCTATTTTTCTGCATGAACACCTTGACGATCAATCACTTTTTACATCCTTGTAAGCAGCTTTTTAATACCGGTGTCATACCTTTTTCCCGCCGCGTCACTAAGCCAACTGACGGCTGCTTCTTGCACTTCCTAGTCTGACTTGATTTCTGTCCTCCAAGGGGTTTCTTGAGAGTGGGAAACAAGTGATAGTCGCAGGAGGCAACGTCTGGGCTTTAAGGAGGGTGGTCAATGATGTCCCAGCAGCTAAATTCTTTGAGCAGGGTGATCGTTTCATGTGACACATTTGCATTGTCATGATGCAAACACTACTTTGGTGAGACACCTTGTTTTATCCAAGGACCTCCGACACAACAATCTGCAGCATGACGAAGTTGCCACTCTCTTCAACAAGGCCTTTATTTACCTCATGACGGGTAATTCTCCAGTTATTGCGCACCATCTCGTCAATTGGAGCCACCGTTGATTCCGATGGTAAACCTGGTCGCCCGGACCGCTGCTCAGCGTGGACATTTTCCTGGCTATAAAAGAACTCCCTGCACCACTTCCGCACATTTACGTTGTCCATAATACAATTCAACCGTACACTTCCACTAAATGGCAGTATGAATTTTTATATCGGAGAAGCAGTCATCGCAGTTTGCTTTGCAACGCGGTGAGAGAATTGTATGATGCTGGTATTAAAATGCTGCTTACAAGGATGCCAAAAGTGAGTTATCATTAAGACGACTATGTAGAAAAATAGCTAAATGCTAAACCTTCCCAATGCTGTACACAAAATTGAGAATAAATTTGGATTTTGATGAAAAAAAATATGGGACTTTACTTTTCTAATTGCCCTAATACAGTGAGTAATTTCTCCACCTGGATTATGGCATAATGGCACCGGCATTGGAAAGGGTTTAATTAATGTTCACCAGCTTGACACAAATACCCTATTTCCTCCAGGCTACCGATTTCGTCATCCAGTATAGCATTGGCTATACTTTTGCAGATCCGAGCTATTGTCTTCAGAATCACTGGATAATAAGATCTTTTCTTCCTCAGGACAACCCTAAATGCTGTGTATCCAATCCAATTAATTTCTTCCTTTGATGGCATTTTGTTGAGGCCATGTTTTTCTCCACACTTTTCAATACGGGACGTGAATTGACCAAGCCTTTTCCGAATGAATTTCATCATTAACGCATGTCTACTGCTGTGCCTGATGGATTTATTCCCATCTCATCTCTTGAAGCACTTTGTTTGACTGTCGTATCATTCTCAAGTCCCCCGCATAAATCTATACCACTCTTAGACAAAGAACGTCGAATGGAACCTTTCCTCTCCATCAATCCTCTCTTCTTCACACCACATAGATTGAGAAGTACCTTGGTTTTGGCATTGAACTGTGCCACAATCTACAACGCCCCTCTGAAAATATTGCAAAGGCCAACTCTCTCTCCGGTCACAACTCTGTGTTTAACATCAGGTAACACAATTTCGCACGGTGGAACATATCACCTTTTTCCAGTAAACTGAAAATAAACAAATAAATAGTGCCGGTTCAGTTGGATTGTTAAAAACAAGATCCAATTCCATGCTGCTTGTTATAGTGCATTATTACCACAAAAACAATGAACCAAATGAAACTTGGTAAGGTACAAACTATTGCGGTACAAACTGAAACGAGTTAGAAAGTATTATTTCTGCAATTGAACATTGAAGAACAGTTTTTCTCGCAGAAAAGAGAACACTATCAGTATTTCAGTATGGCATCCACGCTGGGTATCTATTCATACACAATACTGCCAGAGTCTCTAAAGATAGATTATGGCAGGGGGATTTTAAAAATGCAAATCCATTGAAAAGAATGAAAATAAAAGTTAAAATAATGATGAAAACATACCAATTTACACGCACTGAGAGATTCACATGTATTTGCTCAAAGTATTAGTTAAAGTAACTAGACAGTCAATGGAAAGCAATATAATATATGCAAGGTATGTATTAATAGTTTGGGTAAAAGGTTTTCCCAGGCATTACTATGCGTTGCCGTAGGCTCAAATGTAAATATAAAATGAACATACCTACCGTCTTGAAGCAATGGAAATGGGATAACTGAGACCATAAAGAGCTTAGGCTCAAGTGTCTGATCTTCGACATGCACCAAGCGCCATTCGCATTTCAGCATTCCTTCAGGATTGATGGTCTTATCAGTGGACCCCTGTTGGGTGACATGGTGCAGGTGCAAATTGAAACGAGCTATTGACCAGCGACAGGCCATAAAATTGTATTGCTGGACTGTGGAATTTGGGTACGAAGTAATTGTTCAAGTGTTTTAGTGATAAAAGATGATTCGCATCCACAAACAGACACATATATAGGGCACGGTGGTTAAATGCGGACAAATTTTAATTTTGAATTTCCCACCATATTGTAGTTCCACTGGAGGTTGTGATTGGCGCTCTATGAAAGATATCCGCATCTAATAAACAGCCATAATGACTCTAAATAGCTGAGGTGTCTACTACGGAGTGAGGAGTACAATCGAAAGAGCCATTATTATTATCGATATGAAAGTGATATCCTGCTTCAACTTTATAGTGTTTAGAATAAGAGTTCAGGAGTCTTCTTATGGCACACCAATAAATCAACTGTTTTCAATATTGCAGGCAAAATATAATGCTTTGGAGAAGTCTAACGGGGAAGGTTGGGCTAATCCAGCAAGGTAACCTCATTTGAGCAAACACTCTGGTGCTCATTTCAGAGGCATTTTGCAAATTTTTGCGACATTGCAAACGTTGATGAAGAATCTGGTGAAACCTTGGATGTATAATTGTGGCACAATAGAGGTTAAATTAAAATAGATAAAACTTAAAAGGACATGCACATTGTACATTGTTTAAACTTACAACCTTCTCTTCCAGAAGCCTGCTTCAAGTAATATTTATTTATTTTGTGTCACCTTTATTTATTTTACCAAAAATATGAGGTATATATGCCTATATATATAAATAGGTAAATATATATATATGTATATATATATATATATATATATATATATATATATATGTGTGTGTGTGTGTGGGTGTGTGTGTATGTATATATATATATATATATATATATATATATATATATATTTTTTTTTTTAAGGTAATCCATCAGTTAAGGTTTAAATTTTTCAATGGACATAACTACAAAATAGATATTTTATTACTGCTATCAAAACATAAAATCCCACATCCTTCTCTACATCAGGTCCCTCTTCATCTCTGAGTACTTTCCTCCTCCCTTCACCCCATCCAACATCCCAATCCTGTTCCATCTATTTCCTTGCTTGCCTTACATTCCCCTTCTTATAACCATCTTCAACATCCCCTTGCTGGTCAATATGTCCTTCATTCATTTTTCCTGCCTCCATAGGATTTCTCCCAATAAACCCTTCTCTTCGCCCACCATACCAAGTTCTTCCTCATTTTTCTTCTTTTTGGTCCATTTCACCTTCTCCATTCTTCTCAACACCCACATTTCAAAAGCCTCCAGTCTACATCTATCCTCCTGCTTCAATGACTATGTTTCAGCGCCGTACATATATATCCTCCATATCGAAGTTTCTACTAGTCTTTTCTTATTATCCTTACTTAACGTCCCTGTCATAAACTCCCTCCTCCTTGTGAAAGCCTCTTTCTCCAATTTTTCTCCAACTTTCAATTCTTCTCCTTACGTCCCTACTACTTAGACTGTGTTGGTCCAAAACACTACCGAGATACATAAACTGTTCTACCTGCTCTAGTTTTTGGCCTCCTATGTTAATGTTAAGCTCAGCCTTTATCTTTCTAGAAAATCATATAACCTTTATTTTATTAATATTGATTCTCATCCCATACCTGTCGCACTGAATTTCTAATTCACTAAGCAATGCTTGCAGCCCCTTGGCTGACTGACAAACTAAAGCTTGATCATCAGCAAACCTAACTGATTTAACAAATTCCTTGCCCACTTTCATTCCTACCTGCATTTCTTTCCTTGACTCTTTAATCATTTTCTCGGCATATACTATAGGTTGAACAGTAACGGTGATAATGGGTAACCCTGCCTTACACCTCTTCCTAACCCTGCCGAACCGGACTCCCCATTCCCCACTCACACCTGAGCAGTCTGAGACATATACAGGTTGCGGATTAGCCTCCTTTCCCGCCAATCTATTCCTATTTCCTGCAATATACTCATTAGTTTTTCCCAATTCACTCTATCAAATGCTTTTTCGAAAGCTACAAAACAGGCAAATACATCCTGGTTGTGTTCTATATTCCTCTCGATTAATAATCTCATTACTGCAATGGTATCACGCGTACCTCTCCCCTTCCTAAACCCAAACTGATCCTCCCCTAAGTAATCATTTGCCCTATTCTCTATCCTTTTGTTTATGATCCTGGGGACATTTTTAGCTACGTGAGACATCAAACTTATCGTCGTGTAGTTCTCACATGATGTAGCCTTTACCTTTTCCAGAATAGGAACTGAAGCTGATCTCACCAAGTCTTCCAGCCAGATTCCTTCCTCATAAATACTACGGATCAGCCCCTAAAGCCTCTTTCTCCCACATTTTCCTAAGCCTTTTAAAAGTTCTGCAGGAATGTTATCCACCCCCACGGCCTTATTTAGTTTCATCTCCCTTAATGCCCTTTCTATCTCATCGTCTAGTATGCCTGGACCGAAGCTATCTTCCTCTACGTCATGTTACTTTTCAATGTCTAACTTTTTTGGTCTAGGCTCTTTACTATACAGTTCTTCTATATATTCCTTCCATCTCTCCTGGATCTTTCCTGTGTCAACTGTTACCTTACCTGCTTTATCTCTAACTGCTCTGCAGACTTTCCATATCCTCGCATTGCATCTTCCACCACTTGCCTCTTTACACTTTCCCATTTTTCTTGGATAGTACTTAGCTCTTTACCATCCTCCATGATTTCCTCTACCGCCTGTTTGTATTCCTTCCTTTTCAAACCATTTAATGCTTCTGCATTCCATTTTCTGACTTGCCACCCTTGCCTTATCTTTTTGAAATGGACGCTACATTTCATAACCCCTAAATTGTGGTCAGAGTCCGCATCCGCTCCTGGGAAGCTGTGTGAATTTATCACACTGTTCCTAAACCTGTGTCTAACCAGGATTTAATCTAGCTGAAACTTTTTTGAGTCACCTGGCATTTTCCATGTATACCTGCATCATTTGCGGTGTCTAAACCACGTGTTGGTGATGACTAAGCCCTGTCTCCTGCAGAACTGAATTGCTTCTCCCTGTAGTCATTCCTCATGCCTAAACCGTAGTCCCCTACCTCAACATCATCTCCTTCTTCGCCTACCGTCGCATTCCAATCCCCCATCACTGTAAAATGTTTCCCTGCAGGAACACACGCGATTATGTCCTCTAACTGATCGTATATCCTATCGACCTCTTAATCCTTATGGTTGCTCGGTGGTATGTATACCTGAAAAATAACCAAGTTTGTCGGTTCTGCTTTTATTTCCACTAGTAGTATTCTATCCGTTACCTGCTCTATGTTTACTATGCTTCTTCCTACCTCTTCATTTAATACTATGGCAACCCCTCGTTGGCTCTCGTCCCCGCCGCTGTATATTATTCTATACTTATCACTCCAGTAATCCCCGCTACCCTTCCATCTCACCTCGCATAGACCTAAAATATCTATATTTCCCCTTTCCATCTGTCGCTTAACATTCTCTTATTTCCCTGACCTCATCATTGTCCTAGGATTCCACGTTCGTATTATAACTAATTTGGTCTTCTTCTCCTGCGTCTTCTGTCCTGCTGCTGCTGGTTTTCCCTTGCAAAGGTTTCGTGGGATGACGACCAGGGAAGCCTTGCCTCCCCCACTGCTGGGCACGACAAACAGCTGATTGGGCCGAGCCCTGTGGTGGCCAGGACTCAAAATCTCTGTATAGTCCATCAGGTTAATCTTGGGGATGATAATTGAGGTGGTTTCCCATTGCCTTACTCAATAGTGTTATTAACATGACTCCATCACTTACTTGCCCCCCCACTGGGGTCAGACGCCTCTGAGAAACAGACCCTGCATGGACTACCTTTCGTCTGGCTCCTAACCTTCGACCTATCTGGCATGGGTGACCCTACCAGGAGCAATTATTATTACACCCGCCAGCACAGCTCTAGGGGTCATCAGAACACACAAGCCCTTCCACCACGTCAAGGTTTTGGTCCAGGGAGGGGAATAATTGCTTAGTCCTTGCTATATATTAAGAGTAGTGATAAGTAGTACATATTTCTATATATTTCTACATATATATATATTTCTACATATATATATATATATATATATATATATATATATATATATATATATATATGTATATAAATGTAGAAGGTGATGGGGTGGAAGGGGGATGAAAATAATAGAGCTCCCAGTAAACCTATTTTTGAAAAACTAGAAATCTTACCTCTTCCTTGTATGTACATTCTTGAAACAGTGTCTCTTATTAACAAAAATCAAGACATGTTTATTGAAAATTGTGACCTTCATAGTCATAATACGAGAAGCCAAAATGCATTCCATGTAAGTCAGCCCAGAGTAAATAAAACGATTAAAGGGATAGATCATCAGGGAATACTTATGTACAATAAATTGCTTGCTTATATCAAAAATATCAAAAGTTCCTTTAAATTCAAGTGTGCCGTGAAAATACCAATTTTCATGTAAATTATTCTATAGTGTAGATGATTTTCTAATGCATACCATTTTAAATGTATAATTGGAATGTGTTAATCCCAAAAAAATTGTAAATTGTATGTATTTGTATTTTTCATATTGTTTTGATATTTTGCATAATGTTTTTTTAAAAAATTCCAAAGAAACTGCGGGAGATACCGCAACAGTAACTTTTAACGGAGTCATCCGCTTGCATTGTTGCATTGTAATGTTTTTTTATTGATATGAAGTGTAAAACGTGTATTGACAAAGCCATGCATAATTCCATGCTTACGGTGAATGAATAAATTGAATTGAATTGACTGTTTCCTCTAATTTACTTTTTTACCATGATAGTTGATCGTTTGCTCCAGTCATTTTATTGTAGTCCTTATCTTAGATAGCTATTTTAACTTTTTTCTACTTAAGTATTTATTCTGTTCGAGTCTCTTAAATTATTACATTATCAATTGTCCTTACAAAGTAACATCTTCGTGTTTTGTTGTTAAAGTGACATCATTGTTCCAGTTGCCTTTATCCTTGCTTATTATTTTTGACGTATTTTTCTTGTGTTGGATATTCTGCTCAACTACCTTAACTTTGTGAATCAAATTCTTAGTTCTTATGTAGGGGGGAATTTGCATTAAATTTAAGATAAAATATGAGATAAGTGTAGAGAGCTGCTTGTAGTTTGCATGTGTATTTAGCTCGTACTTGTCTATCTACCATGTTTTGGTATGTTTCCCCTGTGTTTTAGTGTTGCATTAATTAACCTTTCTAGTTCTTAAGTATATTTCTAGAGGTACATACTATAAATATCTATTATTATTATTATTATATATAAATATAGTTTTGTGTCTTCTTTGTGTTTGAGTGCCGCTTCTTTTTTTATGTATACTAGGCCTAAGTAGATGTAATTGTATTCCTCGCGGTCTATACATATAGTTTGACCACTGTCATTTCTCTTCGTATTTAATCTATTTAGCTGTAACGCTCACGCAAAACCAATAGTAGCACGCTTGCACTTCTCCTACTCTCCCTAAATTCCTTAGTTTCCCCTCTCAATTACACACTCCCCTCGCCCTTAACCAAGGTCACCTTCCCCGCGTCAACAGCCTTTCCCTTGCGTCATCCACCAGCTACTGAACCCCCCGCTGCGAGGGTACTCGACCCTCACTCGACCACTAATTTGCAATAAGCCTATACTTTCGCACATATCGAACTTACCCACCTACTTGAGCTACATAAACCTCGCAAGTCCATTTTCCAAACCACTTGAGTTATAACAGTGTAAAACCTAGGCATTAAAACCTCTATTAACTTTTAAAAAGTAATCGGGAATAGGATATCTACCCAAAGGTCATCCGTCCATGAATTGAAAGAGCGATGGCTCCCAAAGGCCCACGTCACCAAGCTAGAGAGGATATTGGCGGAGCTCTGCTCCACGCTGACTGGGTATGCGGCCGCCTCGGGTCCGGGGGCTTGCCCCATTGCCTCCCGCACCACAAGCAGCACCAGTTTGGTGTCCCGGGTGCAAATGCTAATAAGTTGGTCTTGAAGGCGATGGTGGCCGGCCCTTCTCGCCCGGTGGTGACCTCTTCCCATCGGCCAGAGGAGTCGAAGGTGGCAACCAAGAGGTGCATAGCAGCCGCGAGGTGGATTCCGGGAGAGGGGGTGGTGGAGGCCGACCCATCCCTGTCAGCAATGGCTTCGTGGCGCTGTCCGAGGATGGCATCAAGACACCTGTTTGCACAGCCAAGAGTGCACCCTAATCCTCGATGTCCTCCATCCCTAGGGGTAGTTGCGCTGGGAATGAGGGGGGGAATCTTATTGCTAGGGAGTTCCAACGTCTGGCGGTTGGTGACCCCATTGCGGGAGAGGTCGGATAGGGACGTGAGAAACCAGAGGGTTACCTCCTACTGTATGCCAAGGGGGGTTAATTCGAAATGCCACGGCTGCAGTCGGGGCGGCGGTCCGGGGCACGAATTGCTCCATGCTGTGGTTGGTAGCCCATGTCGGCACCAATGATGCTTCCAGGAACGGATCCGAAAAGATTTTGGGTGCCTTTGGGGACCAAAAATCCGAAGTGGATCGTGTGTGGGATGCATCTGGTGTGGACTTATTGGTGTCCATATGCAGCATTGTCCCGTGGACTGACTGCGGTGCTTACGTTTGGAGTCGTATTCAGTCTCTAAACAGAAGGCTGTGGAAATTCTGTCGGGACATGGGAGCCAAGTTTGTGGCCTTGAGACCGGTGCTCGGGTCTTGTCGCGCTCCCTTGAACTGCTCTGGGGTCCACTGCACCCCTGAGGCCTCAGTTCGGGTGGCTCATAGGATCTTCAAGCTATGTAGATATTTTTTAGGCCAATGCATAGGTTAGGTAGTGGAATAAGTTGAAATTTAAAGATAAATTTCCCTGATAGCAATTTTATAAAGTGTTGGTCAACTAGAGGGTCTCACAATACTAGGTTGCCTAAAGAGATTTCTCAAAGTATGTACAGTGCTAATGAAACAAAAGAAAGAATTACCTATCACATAATAGACTGTTCGTGTATTAAGACACCCAAAAGACTCCATGGCATCACCAGAAAGCAGACCACAAGGAATACAAAGAAGGTCATAGACGAAGAAATAATTTCCCTAGTAGTAGTTAACTGCCGAAGTTTAAAAAATAAGATACGGGAATTACATCACCTCATTCATAGCATAGAGTCAGATATCATTATAGGAACTGAAAGTTGGTTAACAGATGATATTACAGATAAGGAAATATTTCCAAATCCTTCACAGTTTATAGAAACGACAGACAGAATAGAGTCGGCAGAGGAGTGTTTATCTGGGTTAAAAACTCTACCATCAGTAGAGCTGAGTTATTTCGTGATAATAGTATGGAAAGTGTCTAGTGCTCAGTAAGTATACCCAAGAATATATGTCTGTGCGTATTATAGACCACCCCATGCTGGCGTTAACTCAATAATAGATCTATAAAGGCAGATAAAAAGCTTTACATCCCACAACAATGAGCATAGATTAATAATCGGTGGCGATTTTAATATTCTCACAGTAGATTCGGATTCGTACAGTTTTATAAATGGAGGTAAAGACAAGGATTTATGCGAGTCCCTCTTATTGACGTTTACCTCAAATTCCCTACATCAATTATTCACTTCACCAGCAAGAGGAAATAACATTCTTGATCTATTAGCTATTAATATATCCGAAAGGGTCTTAAATGTAGGAGTTATTGATGGAATCAGCGATCACAGGGCTGTAAACGCTACATTTTCCCTAAGCGTAGAAAAGGTTAACAAACCAAAGAAAAAAAATTATTTATTGAATAAAGCTTACTATGATGGCTTAAAATGTGAGATAACTGTTCTTTTCTTAGAATTGACAAATTAAGCAAAATCAGGAGTGTTGAAGATACCTGGAATAATTTTCTTGCGATAACATGTTCATCAATATAGAGCTACATACCTAGTAACTATATATAAGAGAGAAAAGGAACCCCATTGGTACAACTTTGAAGTATAGAGGTCTAAGCATCCAAATCACCGCTGGTGACTCAAAGTAGACTATGGACCAACAGTGATAACTGGTGACTAAGTAATTGTATGGGTCTGAGCATCCGAATCACTGCTGCTGACTCCCTGCGGACTATGAACCCATGGGTAATGGTATTATCCCCCCCTTTGTGCCTAGAGAGGGATGATGGTATGGACGAAGGGTGAGTGATGTAATCCCGAAGAAGTCAGTCTGGTACTCGCAATCCAAGAGGAAGGTTAGGCTGGGGCTCTCACCTTGGAAGTGCCAAGCACAACCCTACTACATTACTTTAAACTCTGTTCTTCCTATACTATATTAAATTTGGGTTAAATCGGAACTGTACTATCTTAAGTTACTTTTTTTCTCCCCCCATTTCTATCAATGAACTCCTGTCCACGTCATCCCCCATCAAACTTCTCAAAACACCCGTTTACCCTCGAGGCAGCCACTTGACTCATGAGGTACTTCTTTGTGTAACCAATATTCCGTTGACGATGCAGGGATTCATCTTGGGTCTACAGTTCTTCTTCCAATGTATCCTTTGCCACTCTGGGGATAGCTGGCCACTAAGAGAGCAAATAATCTTAGAAACCGATTGTCCCTCCACAAATTAACTGGAAACAAGTCACCTTGGGAATATTCACAGCTCCCCTACCACCCTCAATGCCAAACCACAACTTGAAGCAATGGTACACACACCAAAGGCACTAGGCCATGTAACGGGGAAACAAAAGCTTCTCCCTCTTATACAGATTATTGGAGTTTTCAACCATCTATTCAAAACTAGTCCTATCATGAAGAGGAATAACTTACACAATTAATTCCCTTTGCTGCAAAAAATGAGCAGTTGTTGACTGAATGAACAGCTTAGGGAACAGATTTGGGAACAATGCTGCAGAAACTGCTGTCATGTCAGAAAAGATTGTGCTATGAGAAAGAGTCAAGTATATCAAAGGTCTTCTCATTTAAATGAAAGTGAGAATGGTCATTTTGATGACCTAAACCTCACTCAGGACATATCGTCGACCTTTAGAACTGGCAAGAATGCTGAAAAACTTCGCCGGAACCCTGCTTGAAGACCAATCATGGACTTAGGAAGAGCTTATCAAGTTATCTGGAATAATGTGGAGCTCCATTCAGCAAATTACATCGGAATATTTGAAGATGATAAGGACAAACTGCAGTATTCATGCCTTTGGCTTGAAGTAAATCTGTTATAAATAAATTAATGAGGGATTCAAGTGCACAATTCCAAGTAATTTCAGGGTAATATTACATTAAGTATTCGCATGGAAGCCGATAATTTGTTGGCAAGAGCAACAGTTCAGATGGAGTCCCCTTATTCAGTGGGCGCTGGCCTCAATTGGATGGCCGCTAATAATTGCAAATAAATGGAGATTCATATATTCCCTCGATGACGAGGAGACACGACACTGTATGTGTCTAACAACCCTTCCCTAATTATCTCCTCCTTAGAATCACTTTAACCTAATCCCTAAACCGGTCTCTATCTCTTCAGTGTTCTCTTCCCGCTTAAACATTCTTTATTCTTCCCTCCCTCCTACCAGATACCTGCTATCGTCCTCTCAAACCATGACCACACGCGCTTACCTTCTCCCCCTCTTTTTACCTCTCCATCTCTTTAGTTTCTCTGTTTCTTTGGGTTTTCCAGAAAACCAAACCTTAAGGGAAAAAACGACCACAATTTGAAAATAAAAATGAAAATGTAAAAAACAACTCTGAAAAAATACTTTTTTTTTAACAGAACTATTGTTGATTTGAACCGGCCACCTGGCGGTTTGTTTGAGCCCCTTCCATCCAATTTTCAGCATTTAAAAATAAATTTAAAGCAGTTGCTGGGTGATAAACTTCATTGAAGTTTATTAAAATATTGTTTGCATGTGATGTGGAAATGCCATTTTATGTAAGAATATCTCATCTCCTATCGGTTTTTATTGTCCTAGTATGTATGTATGTTCATTGACCGTTGCCACCAGGAGAATTACCCATTTGCAACGATATATTCTTAAACAAATTAACTTCCCCTCTTAGTCCAAGCCTACCTTACTCCTCCCCCCTTCCTCTAACAGACATTAACATGACGTAACACAAGTTGAGTCTTGTCTTGTACCTGAAGATGGTTCCATAAACAAACACTTTGTACGTTACAAATAAATCCATGGAAAAGTGCGAATTTTGTCTTTCTCTAAAAGATGCAATGACCATCCCTTGATGGTAACACTAAGTGTCCCTTGTCAACCAACAGTTTTTCTGGAC
Organism: Hetaerina americana; assembly: GCF_022747635.1. NCBI lineage: Eukaryota > Metazoa > Arthropoda > Insecta > Odonata > Calopterygidae > Hetaerina > Hetaerina americana. The sequence goes on from NW_027286757.1 coordinate 88,559, forward strand.
CTTTGATCTACAAGTACATGGCTGTGACCCTCCAGCAAATGGATATTCCTCAGTATATGTTAAAATTTGAGAGGACTACAGGGTCCAACCCAAAAGTCGAAGGACTGATTTTTTTACAAGAATTTTATCGACGATATACTTACATCGACTTAATAATCTTCAAAGTATGCTCCTTGAGCTGCTACAAACTTAGTATAACGTTGCTCCCATTCTCCGTAGCCCGCTGGAAATTTTCTTTGGGGATGCCGTTGATGACCCTCGTCGAAGCCTCTCGAACGGCCTGTATCCAGTCAAAACCTCATCCCTTGAGCTGTCTTTCCATCAGGGGGAAGAAGAAGAAGTCTGGTAGTGCCAGATCAGGAGAATAGGGCGGGTGCGGCAACGTGGCAATGCGGTAGTTGGCCAGGAGCTGTCTGATGACGAGCACGCCATGGCATGGCACGTTGTCATGATGAAGCACCCAGCAGTTTGCACATGGCCAAATCCTGTGAAATAATAATGGGTTGGACGTTGGATGCAGACAGACCCAACTGGTCTGCAATTTCTTCACTGGTTAAGCGTCGGTCTGTGTTCAGCAGTGTCTTCACTCTGTCCACTTTCAGGTCGGTTCCTGCCGTCGACGGCCGTCCGGAGCGATAATCGTCTTCAACGAGCTCCCTACCCTCTTCAAACAACTTGTGCCACTCAAATACAGTGGAACGGCTTAAGGCAGTGTCCCCATAATCCTGCTTGATCATATCGAGGGTCTCAGTTGCCTTCTTCCCGAGTTTCCCACAAAACTTCACGGAATAACGTTGCTCTAAATTCAGATTCATTTTGTTTTTCGACGCGGACAAAAAACTTGCTTCACTAAAAACGGTGTCCTCACTCAAAGACAGCCCGCAGGCAACTGAGGTTGGTGTCAGTCTGTTGCTAAGAGCCCCCTCTACCTTACCCTGCCAGGCAGACCCCCCTCCACCGCTCCATTTGCACAAGAGAAAATCCCTAGTGATTACAGGGAGTATTACTACCAAGCATAATATGTCCAATATAGTGAGATTAATGCGATGGTTTAGGAGATTTACTTAGTTACTTTGTGCAAAAATATTTACTTCATGATTTTATGTCAATAGGAAGTCCATCTGCATAACTGCATATATCAGTTCACTGTTCAGCCGATAAACCTGTGGAATGGAGCAGACTTTATTTAAATGAATCTTAATAATCTTGTAATCTTGACAATCGACTGTCCTGGGCTGTCGCAACTTCCCCAGGGTATTATTGCCCAAAGCAACCCTTCTAAATGTGGTTAACATCAGAAATACAGCCCTGGAGTCTATCTCCAAGGAGTCCCTGTGGAAATTATTCAATATTCAATGCCTAGATATTAGTCACGACTAGTTGAAGACATTTTTTGGCCTCCAGCCTTTCAGAAAGGTAACGGCAATGGATTTCCAAGGTAAATAAGAGTTACTTGAGCAGGATGCAATTGGTACAAAAAAGGAGGTGTTATGCTTGATTATTATCCAGAATCACATCAGTTCCTTCCCAGGAAGTCTCTGTGGCCTGAATAATTAAATGATCTTGTCCACAGATAAACTTCTTTCCGTCTGAAAGAAAACACGACTCATTGAAGGCAACTTACATTTAAATATCACTAGAAAAGCATGTTGTTACAAATATAAATAACTCAGCAGCAATTTTACATGCCATTAATTACATTTTGGTATTACAATCACAACCGCCACATTTACTACAGATTAATCCCATTGTCTCAATTCTTCTATAATTTTTCCTGCTTCAATTCTATTATCAAATATCTACAGCATTTTCCAATAATAATAGGAATTACATAAATTCCATTAATTACTTCTCAAAACACTGTGCAAGACTTCGGATAGCTGGCCACCCATGGAGTAAATAGTCTTAGAAACTAATCGCCCCTCCGCAACTTAACTGGAAACAAGTTGCCTTGGGAATGTTCACGGTTCCCCTACAACCCTCAATGCCAAACCACCACTCAAAGCAACAACACACGCACCAAAGGCACTCAACCAAGTAACAGGAAAACATTTATTACTTCCTCAGACCCTGGTAATTGGTGTTTGCAACTACGCATTCAGAACTAGTCCTCCAATGGAGAGGGTTAACTTTCACAACTCCCTTTGATGCAAACCTCTCTCTCAAAATAACTGCAGTGAGACTACAAACGAACCATGGATACCACAGACAGAGGCTTCTTGTGGACACAGTGTCATGGTACACCCAGCCGCTGTCCAAGAGTTTCAACCATTTAAACATACCTCATTGACATCCATCCATGGTTGTCAAAATTCATCGTCAATTAAGTGAGGGACGAGTGTTAGACAATGCAAGTGGAGGTATTGGACACACCACATACCATTCTGGTAGACTAAACAATGAACATAATACAACAAGAACAATAATCTCCCCTCAAGCTAGGACCAGGAAATTAATTATAAATCCTACAATATCAGCCAATGGTGTATCAATCCACCTCTTGAACCCACAGAGAGTGGACACAGGTTTTGGCCTTGGGAAAGAAATCGCCACACCTTGAACACACACAAAGGCAATCACTTTTGGCAAATGGATGGACCGACAGAATTAAGGATAGGAGCCAGACAAAGATAGTTTCTGCCACCCCTGTGCTGTAGTGGGATAATACCCACTCTTGCGATTGGAGTTTCATCGCTATCATATTTTAACACAGATTTCAAGGAGATGCAGGTGTACGTTGATGGAAAAGAGGACGTAAGATCAAACTAATTGGTCAGCAATTACATCACCTCGTATTCCATTTAATGCCAAAGATATACTCCAAAGTATTAAAAACTCCCAGGACCCAACAAAACTAGGCCAATACTTGTGGAAATTGGTTGAATGGAAGAAGCAGACTTTACTCCTAAACATTCTTGGGGCATGATTAATGGGAAAAGGATAAGTATGCAAGGAGAGCATCATTCCCACTAAATCCACCTATGGCTGGAGGCTAAGACAACCAATAGACATGTCTCAGGAATGAAAGGGCCTCAAGGGACTTAGACACCACAATTAACTTCATTTATGACTGCATTTCCTATGACTTTCTAGAGGGTCACTGGTATACTGAAGGAAAAGTGAAGTGGCTGAAGGACAAAGTGTCCAGCACTCAGATCATATATTCAATTCCAGGTTAGGGAGAATAGAAACTCATGGTGTGGGGCAGTGGGTGCTCTTATTATTATTTTCTGTAAGTTGCTCAATGGCTGAAGACTAAGAACACCAAGAGACATGTCTAAGGAGTAGATGAGCCCAGGAACTGAGGACCCTTTGAGTATCGCCATACCATATGCACAACTCTAACATTTAAATGTAAGGACTCTTTGACTGGATGAAAATTTTGTCTGCGCTGGTTTGTGCCATTTTTACTGCTTCCCTAAGGCTCATTGACGCCAACTTGGATGAGGGATAGGAGAAAGACAAACTGCAATTTTTGCCGCCACCATACCTTATCCAAATATAACATCTCTCCTTAAAATGAGTACTCATCCACTGACGCATCACCTTCCCCTTCTTTGCACAGTTTCTTGTGGCCAGAGGCTTCTTGCAGACACTGCCTCACGCTGCACTCCAACATTCACATCCATGTTCCAGTGGACGACCATTTTCAAGACTTCAAGGAAGCCTACGACAAAGTAGCTCATAGCAAACTGCTGATGAAGCTAGAAGCATACGGTAGAGATAAGAATATCCGGACTTGGATCAAAAACTATTTGAATGGTTGAATATAAAGAGAAGTCAGAGATAGAGTTGGATCGATTGCAGTAGAAGGTACTTCACGTGTCCCACGGGGAAGTGTAATGGGACCCATTTCATTCTTACTTCCCTTAATTCACATTTACTGAGCAGTCGCAAGTAAGATACCTTTGATTGATGACGGTACAGTGGTGAACCTTAATATCCAGTATCCTGAAGACAGATCAGCTTTATCAGATGACCTTAATGCTGTACAATGCTGGTTAGACTCTCGCTAACTAGAATCAAACTTAAAAAAGTGCAAAGTAGTGAATTTTCAGAGAAGGAGCAGCTGTTTCCCATCATAGGTCCTTCTCTGTTCTCAATTAAGGTTTCCACGAACAGTGGATAATTTTGTTATCAGTGATCCAGAAATTGCTGTCATAATTTTTTCTGTAAGAGGTTCTTCATTTGAATTTTAATGCCTATTTTCAACTATTGCTTTGTTTTGCACTGTATTCTGGATATCTGGTCGATTTACACTCTGCCAGTTCAGGCATTAGATATCAATGAATCATAGATAAAAAGAAACGAATTAACAAACTAACGTATTTCTTTGAATCTAAGACACCTTCGAATTGAAGATGCATCCCAGTTTTAACACACTAAAGCCAAAATAAAGTTGACTTGCGATTCTAAGATGCACCATACTTTGGGCCCCAAGAGTGACTGGCTCTTCTCAGGGATATCTTGGGCAGTATTAAGAGTTCATCCATGTTTCAGAGGATTAGCAGGGGTTAGTTAGCGGTCTTTCCGATGAGGGATGATCTGAACATCTTTGTTGGGTAAGATTTTCTTTGTATTCTTTGATTGGTGGCATACATCCTGTAACCAGAAGACATAGGGTATCCCTGAAGTGCCAGACATTTGACAGCACTGCATTTATTGTATATAATACTGGAGCAAATCCGACTGTTTTTTTCCGTAAATTGGAACCCTAGGTCTAATTGAAGCGCCCATTATCATATCAACGAGCATTTGAATCATCTTTAAACATTGGGTATGGAATAAATGGGATTGAGCATCACATAGTGCAGTGCTAATCAAATGCAGCAATGGCAGGGACTGATGCTTTTCATGGAGAGGCAGACCTCTGTTCTTTAGCAAGCCAGTTTAGTGTAGCAAGTGACGTCGTCTTGTGGGCAGTGAAAAAGTCTGGGCGTTAAAAAAAGTCGAAATCAAGAAATTGGCGGACTTGTTCATGACACTGATAAATAGTCATAATAGGGCTCTAGGAAAACTAGAGGCCAAGTCCGAAAACAATGATGTAAATGTAAAAATAATAAGATAAATAGTTAGAAAAGAGTTGAAGCTCTCCTGTTCGAAACCTGCAGAGGGCCCATCTTTTGCTGAAATCGCTTCCATTCATAGCAAGATGAGCGAGATGTCTCCAATAAGGAGCAAGAAGGCAAACAAAACGTACACTGTAGTAATAACCCCAGGGGAAGGAGTGGAGGAAGAAACAAGTGACGACACAAAGATGAAGGTACTAAAAATATTAAACCCCAAAAAACATGGCATTAAAATCAAAGAAATCACTAGGACAAAGAAGAAAGCTATAAAAATTGAGTCCTAAAACGAAGATATCAAAGAGAAACTGAAGAATTGCAAAGGATTTGCCGATAATTACCTACTGATAAGGAAACCAGCTAAGGTTCTCCCTAGAATGACATTATATGCGGTTAAATCAAGCGTAACACCAGAGGATCTTGAGGAAGCTTTGAGGAACCAAAATGACCTATCTGCAGGTAGCCACATGAAAGCATTGTTTAAATTTGGGAAAAGAGATGAACAAACAGCAAACTGGGTAATCTAGGTAGACCCCATTAGCAGAAAGAATTTGTTAAATAGAGAAAGGGCTTTCATTGAGTTTAGCTCATATAGAGTGAAGGACTTTATAGTAGCAACGAGGAGCTTCAAGTGCCAAAAGTTTGGGCACACTGCCAAAAAGTGCTATGCAGACCAGGATGTTTGTGACCATTGCTCCGAAAACCATGATTCCAGGAAATGCAACTCTGTAGAAAAATCACCCTGCTCTATGAATTGCAAGAAAGCAGACATAAAAGATTGTAGCCACAAAGCCAGTGACAAGAAATGCCCTTGTCTAAAGAAGGCACTGGAATGCATCATAGAGCTGATCGATTATGGGGACTAAAAACCACATTATAAAAATAGGGCAAATCAACCTTCAACGGGCAAAGGTTAATACTAATGAATTAAGAAAAATAGCAATGGATCTTGGGCTAGATATTATATTGAAGCAGGAACCATATGTGTACAGCAACATTCATGAAAGAAAATGGAAAATCCCAGGATTCGGAGTGCAAACGTGCATTACACGAGCAAATGCCAAAGAAAGATTTTTTTGCAAGCATCATGGTCTTTAAAAAAAATTATGATTTCTTGAGTTTTGAGCACTGCACAACAAATCACTTCGCAGCTGCAGAAATTCGGGCTTATAGGAAACCATTGATATTGATTTCCGGATATAGAGGCCACCATCCTGTATGCCAGCATCGGAGGACATCCAAGAATACATCACAGAATTAAAGAGCCTGATACATAAATTCAAAAATAAAAGGATACCAGTCGCAATTGACTCTAACGCAAAGAACGAAATATGGTTTAGTAAGGAAACCAATGACCGTGGCAGGGCATTGGAGGACTTAATAGCTTCCGAAGATCTGTATATAATAAACGAACCAGGGCAACCGTACACTTTTAGTTCGACAATAGGCTGCTCAAATATAGACCCAAACATCAGCAACTCGACATTAATACGAGACGTGTACAGATGGGAGGTTCATGCCGAACTATCCATTAGCGATCACAGATTAGTCACATACCAGATTGGCATGACTATAGAAAATGAACGCTTTCATCAAAGAAGATTCAATATCAGTGCAGCAAACTGGAGAAAATTTATGGAGATATTATCAAAGAACACCTGGAACAAATGTGAATTGTTGCCATGGGATCCAAGCAATAACAACATCGATGCACGAGTTAGATCACTTACGGAGGCGCTGCTAGGCTCCGCTCTGGCCTCAATCCCTCTGACCGAAACGGAGAACACGACGATAGGAAACAGTATGGTGGAATGAGAAACTTCATAGGCTTAAGATAAATTGTAGAAACCTACGGAGAACTTAACAGAAAAGCATTAGCCCCGAAGAACGTACCATCAACAAAAGAAGGTACTTTGAGGCAAAGGAGAACTATGAACAACAAGTGCAAAAAAGCAAGGAAAAAAGCTGGGAGTAATTCTCGAGGTCAAATATTGAGGAAAACCCCCGGGGGTTAATATATAAAATCGCAAGGGAAAAATTTAAAATCCTACCAACATACTCAGCTAAAACCAAAGCCAGAGGGGAGCTTCTATTCCTGGACGAAACCATTTCCAACATCATCAACACGCTAGTACCGGATGAACAGCATAAAATGAAACTGAAGAGCAAAAAGTAATTAGGCGTGAGGCTAACCTCCCTTATCTGTAATGTACGGAGATAGATATCACCGATGAAGAAGTTAAAACCGCGATTAAAGAGATGAAAATGTAAAAGGCCCCAGGCTTTGATGGCATAAACGCTGAATTGATCAAAGCAGCCGAGCCGGCTATCCTCAACCGCAGCCGAGCCGGTTATCCTCAACTATTTAACTAGATTGCTACAGGACTGTTTCAGAAACAAGTACTTCCCTGCGGCATGGAAAAAGGGTGTCCTATGCACCATCTTGAAATCTAAGGAAAAAGACCCCTCTGATGCTGAGGCATACAGACCCATAACACTACTACCCGAAATGGGGAAAATGTTCGAAAGAATCATCAAAATGAAAATTGAAGAAGCAGTTGGCATAAATGATACACGCACTTGTTTAATAACGAACACTCTATGTCATCGCATAGTAAATAAGATAAAAAGTTATTTCGTATGTATCAAAAGCAATAACCATGGATCTCACACTCCCTTCCAAACCCGAATTTCCAATCAGGAACATCAAGTGTACTACACGTCAATTCTCCATAAAACAGTATATCATGGTCGAATTCTGCAATTATTCATGTAAGCCTTCACTTAATTAGAAATTCATTGTTTCGATTCCGAATGCAGCGAACGCCAAATTAAATAACATTTCGACTTGGCGAGAGAGTCAGGCCAGAGTATTGTTTCTGGAGTACGGATAGATGGAGAGGGTCCAAATAGTCCGAATTCCAAACAGCTGAAAGGAAATACGCGTAAGGCTATTTTCAGTTGTTTTGGCCTTGTCAAACTGCAAACGTTAAGGTGTTGAGGGAGACCCTAGTGTTAGATGAACCTTCGCATCCCTGCCACATAAATTAAAACACCGAGAACACCAGTGGTCCTTAAAGGTAATGAGATACGATCTCCAGGTGCCCTGCATCCGACGACTCGTCGCGCACAGGGCCCGATATTCCTTTCGAGGAAGTCCTACAAGAAGTAAGCTGAATTACATAAATTGGACCAAAAAGGATTTGCCATTTTTTTATTAGGGAATATCTAGCAAGTAAGGTTGCATTCATTGGTATTTTAGGACGAATTTTTAAAATCAGAGAAATTCATAACTCACATGATCAATTACATCTCACTCTTCATGGTACATCGGACCCAGAATCCCGCAACGAGTTTGCTTCGCGCCCTTCGATTGGTCGTGATGACGGGACAATATTCTTCTTAAGACGACCTTAAAAAATAGCAAAAATAAGAACAGAATTCACAACTACACCTGTGCCATATTCTTGAAATACTATGACCCGAGGAAAATTAAATTAATATCCATGTCCAAAATAAGAGTCGTTGGAAAGTTTTAATGCAAATGATAACCTGCTTCGAGAGGCGACTCCGTCCCTCTCGAAGTGAGTTATCATTTGCATCTCCCCCCCAAGGGATCGAACGGGTGCTCCAAAGAATTGGAGCACCGGTTCGATCCCTTGGGGGGAGGTGAGAGGTTCTATCGGAATCCAAAAGGAGGCGCTGGGCACGCGGCGTTGAACTTTCACAAATAAGGTGGCTAATAGATTACTTCCCGTAGAGAGATTTGCTTCTGATGGCGATTAAAAGAATACCTATAAATGCATCCATTATACCGAACAATACCGCCCACACACGATTATTGGGGAAGGGGGAAGAGGGATGGGGGGGATAGGGAGGGAGAAGGAGCGCGTGGTAAGTGTGGAGGGGCGTCAAATGGGCTGATCCCGGAATAAGAGAAGGGTCAGAAGGGGCAGTCCTGCCATTACTATCGGGTAACTCTTGACACCTCACCCATTTGTATGGACCCTTTAAATATTAATCCCCTCATTTTTCCAATCTCACGTAATAAACGGCGCTGTTGTTTACGCTTGAAGCAGTTACCTTGTACTTTAAAAAACGTGCATCAAGGTTTGACGAGAGAGTTTTTCAAAACAAGTATTATTTTATCACTCAAATTGCCATTATTCACTGAAGAACAACGTGCAGGAAATTGAAATTAATGAAATAAATGACAAAAAGGAACGAAAATAAAAACCTGCGGAAAAATACACACAGCCTTGTTAGTATGGATATTTAATACTTCCACGAATTGAAGCCTTAAACAGTAGAACACAAGAAACTCAAATATAACTATAGAGTCAAGTAAAGAAAGATTTGGTAGAGCAGACATCGAAAATACATGTACGCATAGAAAATATTTGGGGTGAAAGCAGGCCTAGAATTTAAGAAACGAAGATGAAATTTCAGCATGGCTATAAACCTACGAAAAACCTATAAAAAGAAATAATTAGAAATGGTTCTTTGGTATGGAAATTAAGACGGAAATAAACCCATATGTGTGAGGAAGCCCAATTAATCATGGATTCTTTGTCTTTGTTGAACGAGATAAGGTATTGGTTGAATTGTTTTGCGATATGGAGATGGAGAAAGATCAATGAAATACTTAGAAAGGGAAAATGAGGAAATAGAAAATTCGTTTCAGTCAGGGAATGAGAAGGAACCGCTGGGGATATTCTTAATGTTAGAAAAACAATCGGAGGGTGTAAACGAGCGTGATAAGAGAATGTTTGGTCAGAGAAAATAAAGCGGAAACGAAAGTCAATGTATGCTCATTTGGGGGTGAGAAGTTGTGAGGAAAAAATTGATTTTCTGGGTGAACATTTTAATGCCGGGAATATACAGTTTTAATACAGTTGCTCGAAATGTCGTCACGAGTGCAAGGAACTTTGCATATTATCTCCGTTTATGGTTGGTAAGTTTACTGCAAGCCTCTGACATAAATAATTGCGCGTGGAAAAAGAGCGAATGAGGAAACAAGGGTTCTTGGATCCTCCAAATTGATAATTGTGATTTCCTCTCCTCATCCTTTCTCTCCTTCCCTTTCCTTATCACCCTTATTAAGCCAATCATTGATACTCTCACCAGACAGTCAGTGAGTTATCCAGTAATAATTATCTAACCCTTTAAAAATGTCTATACTATAAGAATACGAAGGAAATTCATCATTTTTTCATTCAATGGCAACAAGATATAATGACCAATATACGCAAATTTCTATATTGCCAAAAAATAAATTTGAAACGAAATTGGATCACTCGCGGAATGCGCTTCCTTGCTTCAACGGTGTGCCTGTATTTGTCATAGTTTAAATATATTCTCAATGTCGTCAGCATTAGGGTCACAAGTGCATGCAGAAACTTGTAAATTGTCGTTACGGCAAATGAACAGCATAATAAGCATTACAAGTCGGTTCAAAATATTTACCCGCCGATTTTCAAATTCGGATATATGTTTGGGCTATAAAGAAGTTCCTTTTGGTTCCCCTCGCGCAGCACGGGACCAGGTATATTCATAATTGCGCTATCTTTAAGCTTATGGTGAAGTGATGATTTTGACGAATTTTTTGTATCAACTTCTGAACTGTAGATCGAATTCGAGCAAAAAAATGAGGACATGATATAAATCAGGGTTGGAGTGAAATGAAAGATCAATTTACGGGAGAGTGAAAAATAAATTCCTGTGAAGTAGACATCGTGTATGGGTTCTAATAAAGTAGGCCTCTGAAATGGGATGAATAACAAAATAGATATCTGAAATAAATCAGGTAAGAGGGACAGATTAAAATGGAAGACGCGTTTACATGACTGTGAAAAAATTAATTCCTATGTAGTAGACATCATGTATATGTTCTGATGTAGTAATTATGATTTGGTGGGAGGGGGATGAGTGACAGTTGAGGAAATTCGCGTCGTTATGACTAAGGGGGTCATTTGGCAGCGGTGAGATTGCAGGGAATTGGGAAGTAAGGGTGTAGAAAGAATTCCGGTACCGCAATACCTTACTCCTATAACGAAAGACGCAAGGGTACCCGTGGGTGGTTATACTATCAGGAAAAACCACCGATGTGTACAATAAATGATTACGACTAGGAAAGTGTTTGCCTCCTTCCATTAAAACACAAAACGGAGTCCAATCAAAACGCAGGTTCAAAGCTGTATTAAATTGACTGATGGGAGAGTGTGTTTCCTTCGCAAATGAGCACTTTGCTGTTTTACAGAGTTAGTATCCTTAAAAGGGAACATGGAGAAGGGTGTGGGTGGAAGACAGCTTAACAAAACATAAAGGAACATGGTTAATGCGTGCTACTGACAGTCCCTTTCGTCCTTGTATTCTCGGGATGAATGGTTGCACCCTTGTATTCTCGGAATGTCCATCCAATTCGAGTCCTTTTGTTTTTCTGATTGCACTTACAGTTATATTCCTTAATCTGAGTCATACGTAGACTTCCTGAACTTGGCACTTCCCCAGGAATATAAATCCCCTATAATCACTCAGGCCACCGAAATGAATGAAAATACACTCAAAAATAACATCCAAACACAGAATTAATGGACTTTCATGGTCTTATTTCCTTCAAGGCCAATGAAACAACAAAAGGTCACGTTATTCCCTAGGTAACTCAGCTTTCTGCTCTACGTAATTGGCGTCAGAGATTTCATCCCTCCACATAAAGCAAGCAAAAAGTAAAACGACGGTAAAACGAGTGAATATTTGAATAGTGTGTCACGAGAACAGACACACAAAAAAACAATCAGAATGAATAAGTACGCAGTCAACACAATGGCGTTCGTTCTTTGCCCGGGGAATATATTTCTGGCTAGCGAAGGAAAATTACGTCCTCAAGGAAATCCTCAGTTTTCCCTAACATCTCGTCAGTAAAATGTCGACATTCAGCCGTTAAATTCTCAAGCTACGTTCCGAGAGGGAAAGAATTTACTCCTGCTTTGTTCTATGTTAAATGTCCGCGTAGTCACTTTCAAGAAATAAGACGGAAAAGTCTGGAGGTTCGAGCTTTCGTTTTCCGAAGGAACGTCTGTCAAGCACGCATTTGTTAAGAAGTACGTTGTCTGTAAAATATTAAGTAACCGAGATGTTTTCAAGAGAAAATAATAATGCTACTTACCAGGAGAAGGGACTGTAGGAATTCCTCCGGTAGAAGTAGAGGATGGGCAAAGATCCGACTTGATATTTCTCAGGTACCTGTCTCTGTGCGAATGTGCGCCTTCGCCGCGCCGTCCCGAGTCAGCATGTGCCAGTGGCCACCTATTTCCCTTAGCGCCATCTAGTGGTAATAAATCGTACTATGGCAGTTTATTGAAATACTAAAGAAAAATAATATTGAATTAAAAATATTAATTAATAATGAGAAAATTGTTTTGAAATGACATTGCCAAAATTTTAAATGAAATATTTTATGCAGATTTAATTTACTTTTTAAAATTTAACTTAACAGTACATTTTCAAATTTTCCAAATGACGTCATTCCACGGTTTCGGCCACCTGCTATTCCTTCGATTGACTAATCCGCTCAGATGGTCACGTGTCGTCGTGCTGGATGGAGGTGAGGGCATACTTGTCTAATATTCGCGCCTTTAAAGTGATTAATGTTGGTTGACTTATGTTATGTGATGCAATCGTGAAAAAGGGTGGAATTCTTTCAGTTAATAGGTTAATATATTATTAATACTGCGAAAGCAATAGACGTGTCCATTCTCTCATATTTATGGAACACGACTGTCGACCGATCCGAGAGATTGCTGATATCTTATCCTTTTGATGTATCCTAGTGAAAAGTGAATTTACATCATAATTTACAATGAAATGGGAAATCGTGCCATTACATTGGCATTGTCTTTAATGCCGAGAAGACGGAGCGATTGTGGTACGCGACGATGTACGATGTGTAATTCCAAACAGTCGTGACTAAGATTGCTTATTTAACCCTTTTACGCCATGGAACCAAAATCTCAATCCATTTTCTACTCTAAATTCACTTACACTTAATTTTTGTAGACGTTTAGTTCTCTCCAGTCGTTACACTGGATTCAAGTTTCTTATACCCGAGATTTTTGAATGTCGCTACTTTTTTCAACGAAAGTACTCGTCATGCCTCATTGCATTTTGCTTCCATTCTCATTGAAAGGGTAATCTCATATATTAATTAAACTTTAAGGAACTGGAGACCACCGTGTGTGAACGTTTGACCCAAGAAAGCGGTGTTGGTTGAAATCACCTGAGCATACGCGCTCCAACTTAAAAGACAATGTCTCTGCGTGCTAAGAGTCCTCCAGTCCATTTCGCCCCATTTTACTTAGAGTCTTTCTCTTGGTCGGACCGGAGTCGAAAACTCTCTCTTTGTGGGAAATTGCTCAATTAGCGACGATGAATTCCGTGTTTCGAACAACCATACCTTCACTTTAGACGACTGCTGATGGGCAAACATTAAGCATTTTCATCAATGGAAGCTCAATGACTTGCAAATAATTTAATTAGAAGCCTAACCGGATAGTTTCTTATTAAAAAACCAACCTGGTTTATCGAGCAATGTCGTATGTATATGAGTGGTTGGCCATTATTTTGAAAGCGCTCTATATAACAAAAATGGAAAAATGTTCACGCACATTCTGAAGTGTTTGGATTTTTAGTATCTAACCTGTTTATTAATTTCAGTTCAGTGATGCAATTGGTGTGTGTGCGTGTGTGGACAATGATTTCATGAAAAGGGAAGAATGGCTCACTGTGGTGGGAGAATGTCTGGAAGTGCAGGAATGAAATCAGGATCCCTAGGGAATGGAACTTCGGAGACTCCAGCGAATAGGAATTATCGTAAGTTGAGATTTCTCGATTTCTTAAAATATATTTTGTGAACTTGTTTTCTATGCATACATTGATCAATCAGTCTTAAACTGGTCCACTTCGAATTGACCTCGTCCAGTGAAGGTCATATTTAAGCGTCCCTCTCTTCCTCGTCTCTTAGATACTCGCCCACCACCGCACATTTCTCACCAAAATGTTTCTTCCTCAAAACGATTATTTGAAGAGATTTTCTTCCAATTCCTTTTGCAAAGGAGAATCATTCCTACTGAAAATGTAATCAGTGTCGTAATTACGTGCGACACCGTGTGCAGGGGCAAGTGATATCCTGAAAACGTGGATCTATATATGGATCCATTAAGATAGCTACAGACGCGTGCCTCTTTGGATTAAACATTTGGCGTAAAATGATTACTATTCATCAAGATATACTCACTCCTTCCATTTGCAGTTTAAGTTCTCAGTGGCGTCGGCTTTGAGGTTATACGTGTGCCTATATAGCGATGAAACCGGAAGAGTAATATGATGGGAAATTTCGAAAATGTGTGCTCCGACGTCAGGTTTTTCAAGTCGGTCGTTCTAATGTTCAGGCAACTGTTCCTTGCACCTAGCATTAAAATTGCGTGTTGTCTATCCAACGTATGATTTGCGCGTCACGTGCTTCACTTAGCCTGAGAATTTCCGGAATCTTGAACTGAGGCCGTTTCGTTTTTTAGACTACCTGATAATTTATGAATTCCGTTTGGGTTTCAGAATCTGATATTAGCGTCTAATTAAAAAAAAATATTTTTACTAGCTTACCTGGTGAACCTTTTAACGCCTAACAATCATTGAACACTTTGGTTAAACCATTAATAAATCAAGGACGGCTGTACCAATTTTAATTATACTTTAATTGTTAAAACAGAAAAGGAAATAATTCAATAAAATTACAGAAAATATTGCAATGGCTTGTCAGAAACGCATTTTCCATATTCGATCTATGCATATATAAATTCGGCTTTTTTCTCTTGAGTCAAACGCCTTCTTCTATAAAACAATTTTTGTTTTCTTATCAGGCGTAAGAACAAATAAAGCGGATGGTTTACCATCGAGTGTACATGCCACATATAATTGACATTGAGAAAAATATTGGTTTTTCAAATTCATACCACAAACACGAAACGATTGGCTTTGTGGTTTGTTAATCGTCATCGCGAATAGCACACGAGTTGGAAATTGAATCCGTTTGAACTCAAAGGGCATATCGGTTGGGATCATGGTAATCCTGGGAAAGAGAACTTCCTCATCTTTGAATTTTCCTTTGAGTATTGTCACGTGAATCATAATGATCATCAGTTTTTTCACCAAACGCGTTCCAATGCATAGTTTTGGTTGGTTTTAATGAAGATGCATCATTGCCACCAAGGCAACCTTCTGCTGTAAATTGTACGGTGGTAAGCCAGGCAAATCCAAGGGGTTGAAAAAGTAAGATGGATAACTAGTTGGTGACTTTGTCTTCATTTGTTTCATAGTCAATAGATTTGAATGAATGCATATTACCAACGATTTGATACTGAATTACAAAGTCTCAGTCATCCATATCTTTGTCCTTGGCCGCCAAAATTGCTCGCTCACTCAACCAATTGTGATTTTTGTGGTTATCAATGATGTTCAATGTAAATGAGCTCATCTTTAGATAAAACAAAATTGCAAATATTGCGAGGAAATTATATGAATCCGTTCGATATGTCTACAGGAATACGGCCATTACCGATAGTCAACAATTGCTTGGATAAATCTTCAACAGATGGATCGTTTAGCAATGTAGCCCTATTGTTTGTTGTCATTTTAAGTTTCTTCACATAGCGCTTCATATTTCATGAGTTGTGGCAAGCGTTAATTGCATCGGCAGCAATCGATCTTGGAATAACTGTTGAAAGGAATTTGTTTCGCGGAAATCGCCGGACAGTAAAATCATTGCGCCGCGAAAGCATTTCAAGTCATTGTGCAGTTCTTTCATCGTCCGGTCAAGTGCTTCCAATGCGCGTCTGTGCGCCATCGTGCATTCGCCCCATATGATGATTTAAGATGCTGTTAAAGTTTTGGCCATTGTGGACTGTTTCGAAATGTTACATGACACTTGTTCGGAATTGTGGAAGTTTCACGGTAACATTAACAGTAAAAAAGCTGTACGGCATCCTTCCAACAATGTGGTCGCTATTCTAGAAGCAGCAACTGCTAACATAATGTCCGATCTCGCACGAACAGTGTTCAATGGCAATGATATGAGGAATGTCTTCCCAATTCCACCAGTGGCTTCCAGTAAGGATCAGCCACCATTTCCATCATCGATTGCCTTCATTGATGTGACATGTTCTTCCTTCTGTTGGTGGTTAATTCATATCCACGTTCCAATTCTTGCTTTAAGGCGTCGTTTATTCCACGATCCGGTGCTGGCATACCCTACCTTGCTAATAAACTTCCGCACATCAGGTAACACATGTCTTCATTCAACAGCAATGCCTGGTCATGCATCTCCTCATTTACCTCTATATCGAGATTTCTTGAACGTACACAAATTCGATGTCAAATTTCTTCTGACGGGTCACGTGGTTTGGAAGGGAAGCATGTCGAAAGGATGATAACAAGTAATGTGTGCATCTGACTTGGACGGTTGCCCATGTTTCCTAAGGGTTCGAAGGAAACGGAGGGTATGGGCGGAGGGGAGGGAGATAGAGAAGGAGGGGAGGGGATGGCAGGAAGAGGGTCCACGTGCCTGACCTGCGAAACGCGGTCTCCACTGTCGACAGTTTCTCTTATTTAACCGTTTCAATTTTCTCATCTTCTTCTTCATATATGTATAGGTGGGTGCCGGTAGTCCAGTGGGTAGAGCGTTGGACTGCTGACCAGAGGGTCTCGGGTTCGATTCCCGGGCAAGGCACTCTTTGCAACTGCAGCTCCACCCGAGCTTAAAGTGATTATTCGGGTATCAGGTTTTCCTGGGAAACCATAACCGGCACAGGGAAAGGAACTGGCCGCCCTTCCCCTGATGTGTTAATTTTCACATAGGGCTTTTCGTATAGGGCTTAGTACTGGGTGATCTCTACCATCACCTACTAAACGGACCTTCGGGTTGATTACTGTGTTTATATATATGTGTTGATTGTGGTGTGTGTGTGTATATATATATATATATATATATATATATATATATATATATATATATATATATATATATATATATATACATATACATATACATATACATATACATATACATATACATATACATATACATATACATATACATATACATATACATATACATATACATATACATATATATATATATATATATATATATATATATATATATATATATGTAATGGGCTGACACAATATAACACAAATAGAAAAGACTAGACACATTTAAAAGAACAATCACCCCCCCTGAGATCCACCAGCCCTTTGGCGCCCCCCGTGACAAATTGCCTCTCAAAAAATATAATTTATCTTTTATCATGCAAACATTGCACTTCCTTTTACATAGGTGAATGCATAACCCCCTTATCCATCCGAATGAATAATCACCGGTACTCCTGCAATTCTGCCTCACTCTCTTCTCTTCCTATCCCTTCACACGCCAATTCACACAACCTTTCATTCGACCAGTGTTTTGCTCTTAACATCCTAGAATCCCTACCAGATTCAGCCACTAACATAGAGGTGAGAACTCGTGAATCCGCCTACATACTATCCTTCCGTTCCTTTAAAATTCCCACCCTAAACCGCCATATTTAATTTCCCTCCCAGCATTCCCTCCACACCTCCCCTCCGCGCCCATAGCTCTTTCCCCTCTCCTCTGCAATAGCATATTTTTAGTCTCTCTTGAAGAAGGCCTCTGAGAGGGCCGAAAGCTCGAACAATTTACCGTGTTAGTGTTCTTTTAAAGGTGTCTATTCTTTTCTATTTGTGTTGTATTGTGTCAGCCCATTATTGTTCCGCTCATGTCAGTTTTTCCGTACAATCGTAGTCCACGCAGCGTCTGTTCCTCAGTGAGGCAGCTGCAATGGCGTCCGACCGCAAAGCGGCGGCCAATAAGTGATGGTGTCACGTTAAAAACACTATTGGGGAAGGCAACGGGAAACTACCTCAATTTTCATTCCCAAGATTAACATGATGGAATATACAGTGGTTTTGAGCGGCGAAAATTGAAGAACGTAAATACAGAATTAGGCAAAATGAAGTAAAAAGAATTAAACAATAAATTTAGGCGGGCAACAAATAAAGCAAAAGAAGCATGGGGGAAGACGCAGTGCTGGGATATGGAAAGTCTGCAGAGGAAGGGTGAAATCGGTGCGCTGTACAGCAAAGTTAAATCGTTTTCGGGAAGTAAGAAAAGAAGATCTATCCTTATAGTTAGGGATAAGGTGGGTGAGGTAATAGTTGACTCAGGAAAGATACAAACGAGATGGAAGGAGTATATAGAAGAACTGTATAGTAGAGAACTTGGACCAACAAAGTTAGACATTGAAAAAGAATATGACGTAGCGGAGGACAGCTTAGCTCCAGGCATACTCGACGATTAGATAGAAAGGGCATTAAGGGAGATGAAACTAAATAAGGCCGTGGGGGCGGATAACATTCCCGCGGAAATATTGAAATGTTTAGGAATATTTAGCAACTTTAGCAGCGTGGGATATCAAACTTATTGTCCTGTAGTCCTCACATGGTGTAGCCTTTACCTTATTCGGAATAGGAACTAAAACTGATCTCACGAAGTCTGCCAGCCATATTCCTTCTTCATAGATACTACGAATCAGCCCATATAGCCTCTTTCTCCCACATTTTACTATACATTTCAGCATGTCCGCTGGAATGTTATCCACCCCCACGGCCTTATTGAGTTTCATTTCCTTTTATGCCCTTTCTTTTTTGTCCCTAATTTTTGACGCACATGCTCAAGTTCAAAATTCTGACAATTATTTCCTCAACTCATATTAAGAGCATAACTACCAACTTAACATCATGTAATTATGGACATGTCTCACTGAAAATAAACAATTTTGTGTATTCGTAGTGTCAATATTTACGACGCTGGAGACCTTTGTGTCCTTCATAACCTAGTGAGGGCATATGTACAAGGAATGTTCAGAATAAAAATATTTCAACATTTTCCTGTAAGATATTCTCTACAAAAGCTTGAAATCTCTGTCATTTTTAAATGACATCTTTCTCTGTTGTTAATTAATATTGGTCATGACATTAACAAGGAAAAATGAACGCCAAGAGACATTTTCAACCCTCGTCCAAGATGAATTCTATGGTCTCGGGCTCAACTTTGTGGAGGTTCATGTTCGTTTAAATGAAAATACTTTGTAACTTCCACACAATTTTTATTCGTACTACCGGTTTCAACGCTTCGGCGTCATCATCAGGTACCGGTACCCCACCTGATGATGACGCCGAAGCGTTGAAACCGGTAGTACGAATAAAAATAGTGTGGAAGTTACAAAGTATTTTCATTCAAACAAGCTCGTCCAAGATATTAAATTAAGCCCTTAAGGAATTGGTTCACGTAATCTGTTTATATTTTGTAAACATTAAGTATATACATATAATTCACGAAACTGCTACGACGGATCCACAAATAAAGTGAAATCTTTCAATTTTTTTTGTAATCATTCAAGAGTCATGTAACTTCGGTTTTTGCAGTTTTAACAGTTTTTGCATCGACATTTCTACCGCCTCACGGCCAATGATAAGAGTTTCACGTATATTTATCCCGACATGGAGGGATACGTATATATGCACACCAATAATTAATTTCATATATAAGTATATATATATCTATATATATATATATATATATATATATATATATATATATATATATATATATATATATATATATATATATATACACATATACTTATATCATAAACAAACGCATTTTTCCAAAGCAACACATGCAAACAGCCCCCATTTTGATTCGCTAGAATGGAATTTGGTATTCCGGGTACCTTTATTACTGAAATATAAATTCCCAAAAATGTTTTCTTTCAATTCTTTGAGGCTTATGTTATTTACAACCCGTTATGTGGGATTGTTATGTTTATCAAGTACACCAGAAACGCAATTATGGCTTAAATCTAACAAAAGTTGAGGATCAAACATCGGATTGCTACTATGAACATATTTTTCACCCACCAGTGCCTTGCTCGCTGAATCACTCCGAAATACTTCAATGCGGTCCTAATTCATTCAATTAACATTTAACGAGAGGGTAATCAATCTCTCTAACAACACTTTCAAGCCCGATGAATGGAGTCTTCTCCCAAAAGGTTTCATGAACAGTTCCAGCGTCCGAGTAACCATTTAGGTCCTTATAAATCTCACAGTAGATTGTGAATTGGCCCTTGGCAACGGAAATTTAGGACCTGAACAGTTCATTTCAAGGGAAATAGCTAAGTACAGGAATTTATAAATTTCCACAAGTGAGATCATGTGGCTCACGAAAAATAATTAAGGTAATATCCCCTTGAAACATCCATTTCAAATATTAAGATCATTTTCACGAAAGCAGATACGGGGAATACGGACGAGGTATTAGAAAGGGAGTCCTATGGAAAAAATTAGAAGACTCCATTATGTGTAATAAAATAATCAGTCTGCCTCGTGATTCCACTGCAGAACACCAGAGAGACATAAAGATATATTTGGCCTCATGTGAAGTGTTGTTGAAGCCGAGTGTTACCATCAAACTTTAAGAAATGAATCCCAAATCGCCCAGATACCATGGTCTCTGAAAATTCACAAAAGTGATTTCCCTATCCGACCAGTGGTATCCAGTGTCTCCGCGCAAGCCAACCTAATTGCTCATGAGTTAAAATACCCACTCAGACAATATGCTCATTTTTTATCTCATGCTCAGGACTTTAGTTTTAGTTTATACTTATTCGTGACATTATTTTTGAAAATAGTCTCCTTCAAAAAATGATTTTCATTCACAATTTTACACTTTTAGACAACCAATGTTGTTTTTTCACGCAGACGGCAGAAAATGTTTAGCACGCCACTAAGATTTCGATTCATTATCTAAGATAAGGAGTAGTGGTCAAAGTGTTTGCAAATCTATTAAATCACTCGATATTTGTATTATGATTTACGGCGACGGATGGGGAGACCTGATCGTATCGTCTTGTATTCGATCATTTAGCCATTTAACGTGACTTTCGAAGTGCATTTGCGCACTTCAAAAGCAAGAAGGAGATTAGTGTTAATTTTAAGGTGTGCTTGACCCGGAGTGATCGATTCATCCTTCTCAGTCCGGTGGATTTGTGTTCGGTCGGCAGTCATTCTTCAAATCCTGTGCTGGTTGAGGGAGTTTCCATCTTAGGAACCACTCACACCTGGTGTACTTTTTGTTTTTACTAATTCAATGTCTTTCAGGCAGAAAGACATTTACCAAACAACACCTCGAAAGAGGAGGGAAGAAAGATGATGAAACCTTTTCATCGCGTGAAGAAAAGTGAGTATTCTGGTGTTTTTCTGTCCCTTATTATTATTTGAATACGTGTTCTGCGTTCAACTTTTACGAAAGTAGCAGTTTAATGGCATTTAAAATGCATCATCTGACATTTTCTTCATATACATCTAGTAATTTTAATATAGTTTTTGTAGAATATTTAATGCTTTTTTTACTCTGAAGAGTTCTAATATATATTAATTCCGATGAACTTGCTTAGAAATTAGGATGATGATATGCACTAAAATGATTTTAATATATCACTATATATTGCGAAGGCGCGATATATCATATTGTTTAGGCGTAAAGATTCACTTACGCTATCATTTTAGTCCAGCACTCATGGTCACAAATATGGACCATGAGAAATGTAATTCGATTGAGTTTAAGCGTGTGCCCTTGATCCAATGTAATTTGTGTGTGGCCTTGATGGATTGATTTTTGTTCTTTTGTCGTGTTTGGTCGGCGTTCGGCATGCCGTCATTTTCCTAATCGTGTGATGTTTGAGAGAGTTTTGATCGTTGCAGCCGTTCTATTCCAGGGCATGTTTTGTGTATAGCAATCGGCTCTCTTACAGCCAATAGGTGATGGATCAACCGAGACGTCGACGGGAGATTGAAGAATCCGAGGGCCCACTGATAGAGAGGGACCACAGGAAAGATGGACAGTGCGGATGGGTTTGGATTCAGACCCTTGGGATCCAAGCCCGCCGGTCAGCAAGACGTCCACCAGAGAAGACGTCGAATGAAGAAAACTTGGGAACTACTTCCATCAAGCTGCAGTGAGTGAGTATTTTGGCAATGTTTAAGTTTCCTTTATCAACAGTTTTCACACTACAAGCAGGGTTTAATTGCTAGTTACTCGTTATTCAGTTTCAATAATGACTTTTTAAACATTCTATTTTATCAATAAATACTTCAAGAAGAACTTTCAAAAGAATGCGAGATTAGTCATTTTAGCCTCAAAGTGGTCCATGTGATGTATTCATCCTGCCACGAGCAAAGAGATATTATGTGGCAGTATGACTCTGTGGCGACTCTAGGTATGACGTCATTTTAGGGCCGGAGCGCCCCATTTTTAACACTCGTTAGATGTACATTGTGTGCTTGGATGAGAGTATTTAGGAGTGCGTGGGAATGCATTGTAATTAGCTAACGAGGTGATGATTGGGTTTTGGGAGACCTAACCAGTTGCACTAGTATTGGTACCTGTCATTACTAACTTGTGTTAGTGTTTATAGTGTGAGTGTTGCTTGGTGCGAATGAGTCACCATCATCACACTGCACATTTACAAATATCTCACCTCTATACTTTTTGTACGTGTTTTGCAATGATTTGAAATTGTTCATGTTCCAAGAATATGCCCTGTATGCTCTTTGAAATTGAATGAATTGTATTTATGTCAGTCGAATTGTGTTTTAAGGCGGCCTGTGAAGGGTTTTGCGGGTTTCCCTTCACCCCGGGCGAATGCAAGGCCAAAATTCACTCCCGATAAAATAATTGAGAAAACATTGGAAAAAATTGTCTTGCTATTATTTTCCTTTCCGTCACATAAAAACTTTACTTGGGATGAATATTACGTAATTTCCAACGACAAAAGAATTTGCTGGGTGAGGTTGAGAATTAAAAAGAAAATGTAAGCTCCTTTATCTATTTTTAAATTGAAGAAATTCGCTTCACCAAAAAGAAATTAATTATGTTGTGACAAATATAAAAGCTTAATCGGCAATGGACCATAAATATGACAAACGCACACGCACGATTCGAGGAAGGGCGCTAAAAAAACTGGCGTTCGTGAAACGTATATTCGGAAGGTGTAGCGATGAAAAAGTGAAGGAATAGTGCTATTTATCTCTAGCAAAACAAATGATTTTAAAGACCTAGCCGAGTTCAAAAAATGCATAAACTTAAATCCCGATACAGGAGTGTATTAATCCCTTTACCAGAAGAGGAATTCTGAAGTTAAATGCACTCAAAATTGTCATCATAACTCAGAAATTGAAAATTAAGATAGACAGCAACTATTTCGACCGTAAGGATAACTTTTTTTGATTTCCTGCATAACTTTATGGATAATCACAACATATTTCCACGAAAGAAGTGACTTAGTAATTGAACACGTGCTTTACTAAAACACGACCTATGTTTCCACATGACTTCCAACGTCAAAATGTATTCCCTTGGCTTAATTTAATTTTCTAATTTAAGTGATTACCCCATTCCTGACAACAGATTAAAACTCCTATCGAAGAATTCCAGTTAAAACTATCTATCTAGCAACACTCGCAGAAACAAATCTTTCACGCCATAAAAGCCACTTGCTATAAAACTTAGAAACAATGTTTTCAAACAGTCATCGTGGCACTTTCGCATTCTAGCAATATCGCCAAGGTCATATATACTCTGTAAGCTCTGTGAGATTCGACCATGGAGTAATTAATTTGTTCGCTCACAGAAGGACTTTCTTTGATAGTTTGTTATCGATGGATGCCGACGGAGAAAGCATTAATGAAATTCCAAAACTGTAAGGAAGCAAACTCGCACAAATGCCCATTCGCTCATTCGCTCCTCAACAGAAAACTCACTCAAAACTATAGCAACCCTGGGAACAACAATCACGTGACGTATATGTAAACGTAAAGAATCCATTCAAAGTGATCTCATTTTAACAAATGAAGAGCTTCATAATTAACAAAGGTTAATACAACACCAAACTATTGTTCAGGGCCCCCTTGAAAACAGTTCTCTCCGGGTCAAACACTTAACGTGACGTTGTTGTCACTTCTTGGAACAGTCTTGTTACGTTTCTTACGGAAGGCTCATAGTCTTCTCCGTCAAATGTCTCTCTCCATCTCTGGATTGGATCTGCTTACCCTGAAGCGGGAATTCAGTTTGCGTAACATAAAAAGGTAACTGAGGCCAGGGCTGTTCAGTTTGGTGGTTGTGGAAATACGGTATTCTGGTTTTCTGTTTACATCTCACGAGTCCCCAGGGACGAATGCCAAGGGGATCGTGATGTTGCAGAGGCTATCGTACTGGATTCCTACCCACAGGGTCAGGGTTTAAATCCCGGCGGTGTTAAATATTTTTCAGTACCAAAAATGAAAGCAAAAATAAACGAAGGATGGAATGGTTTGTAGCGTTGTTAATGGCATGCATGCAGAAGTGAATAAAAAAGAAAAAAAACGAATGAATAGTAATTGGTTTTCATCGGAAATGTAGCCAAAGGACCAATAGTAAAGTAATGAAATCATTAAATATAATCGAAATCATGAAATAGCTAATCTATGATCAAACAAGCTCAGAGAATTAAATTTGTTTGAAATTCACCATTTTAGACTTTGGAAAAAATTAGAAAGTGTTCCTGAAGGCGAGGGTAATAGGTAAAGAGTACATAAAACCCACTCCATTATTGAAAAAGTGGATTGAATAACTAAAATCTCGATTGGAAATTATCCAGCTCTAGCAATGAAAACGGAGATATAAAAACGTGAGCCAATGCCTAAACGAGTACTAAGGTTATATTTATTATAAACATTTTATAAAAAATGACTACCTCTAATAACAAACATAGAACCGCATAAAAGGGTACTGGTAATGTCATCGAATTAAATTAAAATTTTATAATGACGGAAGAAGCATACACTAGTAAGAAAAATTCTTGGCAAGGAGATAGTTTAAAGATTGTAATGAAAGAAGGAGAGATAAGGGGAAAGGTACAAAATAACTAAAAATTAATGGCTTGGATGCACAGGTGGTTGATAGGAGTGTATTAGAAATGCGACACGACGACTTAATATTAATTTAAGAATAGACAGGAGGAGTCTCATTAGGAAATAGAAATTAGAATGAGGAGTTATATTAAATATAGGTGGACGTGGTAGCCCAGGGGTCAGACGCCGTACTGACCGTAGGTCCCAAGTTCGATTCCCGGGGTACCCTCTCTGGGCACCCTCAGATCCGCCCGAATTTTCTGAATTTCGGGTACCAGAATTTCCTAGTGTGTGTTGCATTGCAAATTCATGTCTATTATCCCTAATTGTGATTGTCAAGTCGAGGAAGTTGATGGTGCCGTTGACGTCTTTTCCCTTGGAGAAGGAGATATTCCGAAGAAGTGTGTTTAGGAAATTAAGGAAGGAGTCTAACTGTCGATTGGTTCCGGGCCATAGGCATAGTATATCGTTACTTAACGAAACCAATAGCCCACATTTTTGTTATGCTGATTGTCAGCATTAAAAAGATGTTCTTCTACAGAATTGAGGAAGACTTCGGCTAGGAAGGGGGACAGTGGGGAACCCATAGCTAACCCATCTGTTTGGCTGTAAAGGGTGTGGTTGAAACTAAATATTTCCGGTTAACTGTCATTTTGATGAGGGGGACCGATTCGTCTGAGATATTTTGGGCAATGGTGGAACCCTTGAGTAGTACTTCCAACCTAAGCAAAGTTTCCGATATGGGTACACAAGTAAATAAATTGCTAATGTCAAAGGAGGCTAGTCTCGCTCTTTCCAGGACATTAATATCTTTCAATTTTCGGGCTAGCTCTATTGAGGTTTTAACTCCATATTTAGGTTTAAAACCTGTGAGATCTCGGAGCATTACGTTTAATTTTCGTGCCAGAAGGTGTGAAGGAGCGGACACAGCTGAGATGACAGGCCGAATAGGTATGGCTTGTTTGTGTAATTTGGGGAGTCCGTACAACCTGGGGGCGGAGGGGTTCATTCGGGTTAAACTACATTTTTCCCTAGCATTTAAAAACTGACACTTGGACAGTGCACGTTTCTCTTCACTTTGGAAACTCGCGGTTGGGTCTTTCGATAACAGAGAATAGGATTGTTGTTGATAAACTCTAGGCACTTTTCCGCATACATTCGTTTATCCAACAAATACGACACTAAATCCCTTGACAGCTTTCTGGATGATGAGATATTCCTTGCCAATTGTCTTCCTCAGAGGTCGGAGGGTGGACGTATGTTGCTGAAGGCTGAAAGACCGGGTCGTTGTTGGCACTGCTTCCTTCAATGAGGACATGATGATTTCAGCAACTTGGTGTTTGGTAACCAGAGATTGGTTCCGAAGGGCAACCTCGCTATCTGCGGCTAGTTTTTTAATGTCGACTTCGGAATCGTTCTTAGAGGTAGCAAACTTCAACCCTTCCTCAACATATTACCCTCCTCCTCAGCGAACACACACATAAAAAAAACCACACATACACAAACACAAACACAAATACACACACTACAAACACCAAACTACACACAAAAAACAGAACACCCCCGAACACACATACACAAACACCACACGCAAAAACAAACTCACACCACACACACACACCACAAACCACACACACACCACACCAATCACAAACACCACACACACCACACACACACACCACACAAAAACCACACCAATCACAAACAACACACACCAAACACCAAACACCACACACAAACACACGAACCACAAACACATAAACACACACCACACATACACACAACCCACACACACCACACATTAAAACCAAACACACACACACCACAAACATCACACACACACCAAACACACATCCACACACAAACACACCACACAAACACACCACACAAACACACACACACAAACACACCACACACACACACCACACACACACACCACCCACACACACCACCCACACACCACACACACAAACACACCACACACACACACCACACACACACACACACCACACACACACACACACCACACACACACACCACACACACACCACACACACACCACACACACACCACACACACACACACCACCCACATACACACACACCACACACACACACACACACACACCACACACACACACCACACACACACACAAACACACCACACACACACACACACCACACACACACACCACACACACACACACCAAACACACACACACACACCACACACCAATGTTCCAAGCTGATCTCTTTTGCGAGGCATTGAACACTAGTCCTGTGAATTATGGAGACGCGACGGAAAAGGTGGAGGAGGTCATGCGAAGGGTAATTGAAGCATGGGATGTAACTATGCCGCGGAAGAACTATAATGACAGTCGACCTTCGGTACACTGGTGGAGCGAAGGGATTGCAAGTCTTCGAAGTAAGTGTCACCAGGCCCGTAGACTAGCTCAACGGGCCCGAGGGAAGCCCACGTTTGCCACAATGGAGGAAAAGTTCAAGGACGCTAGAAGAGAACTCAAAAAGGCCATCAAGGAAGCCAAAACCGAGAGCTGGAAAGAGCTTATCAGTGAGGTTGACAGCGACCCGTGGGGCAGGCCATATAAGGTTGTCATGAGTCGACTGAAGAGCCAGCCCATGCCATCGCCTACCTGTCCAGTGCTACTCAGGAGAATTGTATCAACTCTGTTCCCTGAACAGAAAGAGGAGAGTTATGATATCGAGGAGAAGGCAGACGGGGAAATTCCAGCCATCACGGAAGAGGAGATGCTCACTGCAACAGCAAGGGTGAAAAACAACAAAGCTCCTGGCATTGACGGAATCCCAAACGTGGCCCTGAAGATAGCCAACAAGGCTGCACCTGCGATGTTCCTTGATATGTATAATACATGTCTCGAGGAAGGAAAATTCCCGGATAAATGGAAATGGCAGAGACTAGTTCTACTGCCTAAAGGAAAAAAGCCTCCGGACGAACCATCATCGTATCGTCCGCTCTGTATGTTGGACACGGTTGGAAAAGTCTTCGAAAGGATCATTTATAACAGGATCGAGGATGTCGTGGATCCCTTGCTGGCGGAAACCCAGTATGGTTTTAGAAAATCCCGCTCTACGTTGGATGCCATAAGCGAGGTGGTCAGTACTGCAAAAGACGCAATATCAGGAAAAAGGTATACAAGAGGCTCCAAGCAGTACTGCTTGATTGCCACACTAGATATCAAAAATGCCTTTAATTCAGTGAGTTGGAAGTGTGTCATGGAGGCTCTAAAGGGGTTTAATGTCCCATGGTGTCTTCGGAGGATGGTGGCGAGTTACCTACATAACAG
The DNA here is from genome assembly GCF_022747635.1 of Hetaerina americana. Lineage (NCBI taxonomy): Eukaryota > Metazoa > Arthropoda > Insecta > Odonata > Calopterygidae > Hetaerina > Hetaerina americana. The sequence continues at coordinate 117,029 of NW_027286757.1, forward strand.
GTTTCTAGTGTACAACACAGAAGACGGACCGAAGACGTAAAGAGTGACTGGAGGGGTTCCCCAGGGCTCAGTACTGGGGCCACTCCTGTGGAACATCCTCTACAATTCGGTACTGCTGCTGAGACTACCGCGCGAGGTGCGCCTCGTGGCATTCGCTGATGACTTGGCGGTAGTAATTACCGCTAAACTTGTGGAACAAGTCACCGCTATATTCGGGGAGGCTTTCTTTGCGATCAAGAAATGGATGTTTTCTGTCGGATTGCAATTGGCAGAACATAAAACTGAAGCGCTTCTCGTTTCAAGCAGAAGGCGGTGCGAGAAAGTGACTCTTTACGACGGCAATACCGAGATCAAATCGCGGCCGTTCATTCGGTATCTTGGGGTGACCCTAGACACCAGGCTAAATTTCAAGGAGCAGGTGGGGCAAGTCAGTGGCAAAGCTTCTTTAGTGGCTTCCACACTGCAACGGCTT
>NW_027286757.1:127500-150000 GCF_022747635.1 Hetaerina americana
TTGAACTTTCACAAATAAGGTGGCTAATAGATTACTTCCCGTAGAGAGATTTGCTTCTGATGGCGATTAAAAGAATACCTATAAATGCATCCATTATACCGAACAATACCGCCCACACACGATTATTGGGGAAGGGGGAAGAGGGATGGGGGGGATAGGGAGGGAGAAGGAGCGCGTGGTAAGTGTGGAGGGGCGTCAAATGGGCTGATCCCGGAATAAGAGAAGGGTCAGAAGGGGCAGTCCTGCCATTACTATCGGGTAACTCTTGACACCTCACCCATTTGTATGGACCCTTTAAATATTAATCCCCTCATTTTTCCAATTTACGTAATAAACGGCGCTGTTGTTTACGCTTGAAGCAGTTACCTTGTACTTTAAAAAACGTGCATCAAGGTTTGACGAGAGAGTTTTTCAAAACAAGTATTATTTTATCACTCAAATTGCCATTATTCACTGAAGAACAACGTGCAGGAAATTGAAATTAATGAAATAAATGACAAAAAGGAACGAAAATAAAAACCTGCGGAAAAATACACACAGTCTTGTTAGTATGGATATTTAATACTTCCACGAATTGAAGCCTTAAACAGTAGAACACAAGAAACTCAAATATAACTATAGAGTCAAGTAAAGAAAGATTTGGTAGAGCAGACATCGAAAATACATGTACGCATAGAAAATATTTGGGGTGAAAGCAGGCCTAGAATTTAAGAAACGAAGATGAAATTTCAGCATGGCTATAAACCTACGAAAAACCTATAAAAAGAAATAATTAGAAATGGTTCTTTGGTATGGAAATTAAGACGGAAATAAACCCATATGTGTGAGGAAGCCCAATTAATCATGGATTCTTTGTCTTTGTTGAACGAGATAAGGTATTGGTTGAATTGTTTTGCGATATGGAGATGGAGAAAGATCAATGAAATACTTAGAAAGGGAAAATGAGGAAATAGAAAATTCGTTTCAGTCAGGGAATGAGAAGGAACCGCTGGGGATATTCTTAATGTTAGAAAAACAATCGGAGGGTGTAAACGAGCGTGATAAGAGAATGTTTGGTCAGAGAAAATAAAGCGGAAACGAAAGTCAATGTATGCTCATTTGGGGGTGAGAAGTTGTGAGGAAAAAATTGATTTTCTGGGTGAACATTTTAATGCCGGGAATATACAGTTTTAATACAGTTGCTCGAAATGTCGTCACGAGTGCAAGGAACTTTGCATATTATCTCCGTTTATGGTTGGTAAGTTTACTGCAAGCCTCTGACATAAATAATTGCGCGTGGAAAAAGAGCGAATGAGGAAACAAGGGTTCTTGGATCCTCCAAATTGATAATTGTGATTTCCTCTCCTCATCCTTTCTCTCCTTCCCTTTCCTTATCACCCTTATTAAGCCAATCATTGATACTCTCACCAGACAGTCAGTGAGTTATCCAGTAATAATTATCTAACCCTTTAAAAATGTCTATACTATAAGAATACGAAGGAAATTCATCATTTTTTCATTCAATGGCAACAAGATATAATGACCAATATACGCAAATTTCTATATTGCCAAAAAATAAATTTGAAACGAAATTGGATCACTCGCGGAATGCGCTTCCTTGCTTCAACGGTGTGCCTGTATTTGTCATAGTTTAAATATATTCTCAATGTCGTCAGCATTAGGGTCACAAGTGCATGCAGAAACTTGTAAATTGTCGTTACGGCAAATGAACAGCATAATAAGCATTACAAGTCGGTTCAAAATATTTACCCGCCGATTTTCAAATTCGGATATATGTTTGGGCTATAAAGAAGTTCCTTTTGGTTCCCCTCGCGCAGCACGGGACCAGGTATATTCATAATTGCGCTATCTTTAAGCTTATGGTGAAGTGATGATTTTGACGAATTTTTTGTATCAACTTCTGAACTGTAGATCGAATTCGAGCAAAAAAATGAGGACATGATATAAATCAGGGTTGGAGTGAAATGAAAGATCAATTTACGGGAGAGTGAAAAATAAATTCCTGTGAAGTAGACATCGTGTATGGGTTCTAATAAAGTAGGCCTCTGAAATGGGATGAATAACAAAATAGATATCTGAAATAAATCAGGTAAGAGGGACAGATTAAAATGGAAGACGCGTTTACATGACTGTGAAAAAATTAATTCCTATGTAGTAGACATCATGTATATGTTCTGATGTAGTAATTATGATTTGGTGGGAGGGGGATGAGTGACAGTTGAGGAAATTCGCGTCGTTATGACTAAGGGGGTCATTTGGCAGCGGTGAGATTGCAGGGAATTGGGAAGTAAGGGTGTAGAAAGAATTCCGGTACCGCAATACCTTACTCCTATAACGAAAGACGCAAGGGTACCCGTGGGTGGTTATACTATCAGGAAAAACCACCGATGTGTACAATAAATGATTACGACTAGGAAAGTGTTTGCCTCCTTCCATTAAAACACAAAACGGAGTCCAATCAAAACGCAGGTTCAAAGCTGTATTAAATTGACTGATGGGAGAGTGTGTTTCCTTCGCAAATGAGCACTTTGCTGTTTTACAGAGTTAGTATCCTTAAAAGGGAACATGGAGAAGGGTGTGGGTGGAAGACAGCTTAACAAAACATAAAGGAACATGGTTAATGCGTGCTACTGACAGTCCCTTTCGTCCTTGTATTCTCGGGATGAATGGTTGCACCCTTGTATTCTCGGAATGTCCATCCAATTCGAGTCCTTTTGTTTTTCTGATTGCACTTACAGTTATATTCCTTAATCTGAGTCATACGTAGACTTCCTGAACTTGGCACTTCCCCAGGAATATAAATCCCCTATAATCACTCAGGCCACCGAAATGAATGAAAATACACTCAAAAATAACATCCAAACACAGAATTAATGGACTTTCATGGTCTTATTTCCTTCAAGGCCAATGAAACAACAAAAGGTCACGTTATTCCCTAGGTAACTCAGCTTTCTGCTCTACGTAATTGGCGTCAGAGATTTCATCCCTCCACATAAAGCAAGCAAAAAGTAAAACGACGGTAAAACGAGTGAATATTTGAATAGTGTGTCACGAGAACAGACACACAAAAAAACAATCAGAATGAATAAGTACGCAGTCAACACAATGGCGTTCGTTCTTTGCCCGGGGAATATATTTCTGGCTAGCGAAGGAAAATTACGTCCTCAAGGAAATCCTCAGTTTTCCCTAACATCTCGTCAGTAAAATGTCGACATTCAGCCGTTAAATTCTCAAGCTACGTTCCGAGAGGGAAAGAATTTACTCCTGCTTTGTTCTATGTTAAATGTCCGCGTAGTCACTTTCAAGAAATAAGACGGAAAAGTCTGGAGGTTCGAGCTTTCGTTTTCCGAAGGAACGTCTGTCAAGCACGCATTTGTTAAGAAGTACGTTGTCTGTAAAATATTAAGTAACCGAGATGTTTTCAAGAGAAAATAATAATGCTACTTACCAGGAGAAGGGACTGTAGGAATTCCTCCGGTAGAAGTAGAGGATGGGCAAAGATCCGACTTGATATTTCTCAGGTACCTGTCTCTGTGCGAATGTGCGCCTTCGCCGCGCCGTCCCGAGTCAGCATGTGCCAGTGGCCACCTATTTCCCTTAGCGCCATCTAGTGGTAATAAATCGTACTATGGCAGTTTATTGAAATACTAAAGAAAAATAATATTGAATTAAAAATATTAATTAATAATGAGAAAATTGTTTTGAAATGACATTGCCAAAATTTTAAATGAAATATTTTATGCAGATTTAATTTACTTTTTAAAATTTAACTTAACAGTACATTTTCAAATTTTCCAAATGACGTCATTCCACGGTTTCGGCCACCTGCTATTCCTTCGATTGACTAATCCGCTCAGATGGTCACGTGTCGTCGTGCTGGATGGAGGTGAGGGCATACTTGTCTAATATTCGCGCCTTTAAAGTGATTAATGTTGGTTGACTTATGTTATGTGATGCAATCGTGAAAAAGGGTGGAATTCTTTCAGTTAATAGGTTAATATATTATTAATACTGCGAAAGCAATAGACGTGTCCATTCTCTCATATTTATGGAACACGACTGTCGACCGATCCGAGAGATTGCTGATATCTTATCCTTTTGATGTATCCTAGTGAAAAGTGAATTTACATCATAATTTACAATGAAATGGGAAATCGTGCCATTACATTGGCATTGTCTTTAATGCCGAGAAGACGGAGCGATTGTGGTACGCGACGATGTACGATGTGTAATTCCAAACAGTCGTGACTAAGATTGCTTATTTAACCCTTTTACGCCATGGAACCAAAATCTCAATCCATTTTCTACTCTAAATTCACTTACACTTAATTTTTGTAGACGTTTAGTTCTCTCCAGTCGTTACACTGGATTCAAGTTTCTTATACCCGAGATTTTTGAATGTCGCTACTTTTTTCAACGAAAGTACTCGTCATGCCTCATTGCATTTTGCTTCCATTCTCATTGAAAGGGTAATCTCATATATTAATTAAACTTTAAGGAACTGGAGACCACCGTGTGTGAACGTTTGACCCAAGAAAGCGGTGTTGGTTGAAATCACCTGAGCATACGCGCTCCAACTTAAAAGACAATGTCTCTGCGTGCTAAGAGTCCTCCAGTCCATTTCGCCCCATTTTACTTAGAGTCTTTCTCTTGGTCGGACCGGAGTCGAAAACTCTCTCTTTGTGGGAAATTGCTCAAGTAGCGACGATGAATTCCGTGTTTCGAACAACCATACCTTCACTTTAGACGACTGCTGATGGGCAAACATTAAGCATTTTCATCAATGGAAGCTCAATGACTTGCAAATAATTTAATTAGAAGCCTAACCGGATAGTTTCTTATTAAAAAACCAACCTGGTTTATCGAGCAATGTCGTATGTATATGAGTGGTTGGCCATTATTTTGAAAGCGCTCTATATAACAAAAATGGAAAAATGTTCACGCACATTCTGAAGTGTTTGGATTTTTAGTATCTAACCTGTTTATTAATTTCAGTTCAGTGATGCAATTGGTGTGTGTGCGTGTGTGGACAATGATTTCATGAAAAGGGAAGAATGGCTCACTGTGGTGGGAGAATGTCTGGAAGTGCAGGAATGAAATCAGGATCCCTAGGGAATGGAACTTCGGAGACTCCAGCGAATAGGAATTATCGTAAGTTGAGATTTCTCGATTTCTTAAAATATATTTTGTGAACTTGTTTTCTATGCATACATTGATCAATCAGTCTTAAACTGGTCCACTTCGAATTGACCTCGTCCAGTGAAGGTCATATTTAAGCGTCCCTCTCTTCCTCGTCTCTTAGATACTCGCCCACCACCGCACATTTCTCACCAAAATGTTTCTTCCTCAAAACGATTATTTGAAGAGATTTTCTTCCAATTCCTTTTGCAAAGGAGAATCATTCCTACTGAAAATGTAATCAGTGTCGTAATTACGTGCGACACCGTGTGCAGGGGCAAGTGATATCCTGAAAACGTGGATCTATATATGGATCCATTAAGATAGCTACAGACGCGTGCCTCTTTGGATTAAACATTTGGCGTAAAATGATTACTATTCATCAAGATATACTCACTCCTTCCATTTGCAGTTTAAGTTCTCAGTGGCGTCGGCTTTGAGGTTATACGTGTGCCTATATAGCGATGAAACCGGAAGAGTAATATGATGGGAAATTTCGAAAATGTGTGCTCCGACGTCAGGTTTTTCAAGTCGGTCGTTCTAATGTTCAGGCAACTGTTCCTTGCACCTAGCATTAAAATTGCGTGTTGTCTATCCAACGTATGATTTGCGCGTCACGTGCTTCACTTAGCCTGAGAATTTCCGGAATCTTGAACTGAGGCCGTTTCGTTTTTTAGACTACCTGATAATTTATGAATTCCGTTTGGGTTTCAGAATCTGATATTAGCGTCTAATTAAAAAAAAATATTTTTACTAGCTTACCTGGTGAACCTTTTAACGCCTAACAATCATTGAACACTTTGGTTAAACCATTAATAAATCAAGGACGGCTGTACCAATTTTAATTATACTTTAATTGTTAAAACAGAAAAGGAAATAATTCAATAAAATTACAGAAAATATTGCAATGGCTTGTCAGAAACGCATTTTCCATATTCGATCTATGCATATATAAATTCGGCTTTTTTCTCTTGAGTCAAACGCCTTCTTCTATAAAACAATTTTTGTTTTCTTATCAGGCGTAAGAACAAATAAAGCGGATGGTTTACCATCGAGTGTACATGCCACATATAATTGACATTGAGAAAAATATTGGTTTTTCAAATTCATACCACAAACACGAAACGATTGGCTTTGTGGTTTGTTAATCGTCATCGCGAATAGCACACGAGTTGGAAATTGAATCCGTTTGAACTCAAAGGGCATATCGGTTGGGATCATGGTAATCCTGGGAAAGAGAACTTCCTCATCTTTGAATTTTCCTTTGAGTATTGTCACGTGAATCATAATGATCATCAGTTTTTTCACCAAACGCGTTCCAATGCATAGTTTTGGTTGGTTTTAATGAAGATGCATCATTGCCACCAAGGCAACCTTCTGCTGTAAATTGTACGGTGGTAAGCCAGGCAAATCCAAGGGGTTGAAAAAGTAAGATGGATAACTAGTTGGTGACTTTGTCTTCATTTGTTTCATAGTCAATAGATTTGAATGAATGCATATTACCAACGATTTGATACTGAATTACAAAGTCTCAGTCATCCATATCTTTGTCCTTGGCCGCCAAAATTGCTCGCTCACTCAACCAATTGTGATTTTTGTGGTTATCAATGATGTTCAATGTAAATGAGCTCATCTTTAGATAAAACAAAATTGCAAATATTGCGAGGAAATTATATGAATCCGTTCGATATGTCTACAGGAATACGGCCATTACCGATAGTCAACAATTGCTTGGATAAATCTTCAACAGATGGATCGTTTAGCAATGTAGCCCTATTGTTTGTTGTCATTTTAAGTTTCTTCACATAGCGCTTCATATTTCATGAGTTGTGGCAAGCGTTAATTGCATCGGCAGCAATCGATCTTGGAATAACTGTTGAAAGGAATTTGTTTCGCGGAAATCGCCGGACAGTAAAATCATTGCGCCGCGAAAGCATTTCAAGTCATTGTGCAGTTCTTTCATCGTCCGGTCAAGTGCTTCCAATGCGCGTCTGTGCGCCATCGTGCATTCGCCCCATATGATGATTTAAGATGCTGTTAAAGTTTTGGCCATTGTGGACTGTTTCGAAATGTTACATGACACTTGTTCGGAATTGTGGAAGTTTCACGGTAACATTAACAGTAAAAAAGCTGTACGGCATCCTTCCAACAATGTGGTCGCTATTCTAGAAGCAGCAACTGCTAACATAATGTCCGATCTCGCACGAACAGTGTTCAATGGCAATGATATGAGGAATGTCTTCCCAATTCCACCAGTGGCTTCCAGTAAGGATCAGCCACCATTTCCATCATCGATTGCCTTCATTGATGTGACATGTTCTTCCTTCTGTTGGTGGTTAATTCATATCCACGTTCCAATTCTTGCTTTAAGGCGTCGTTTATTCCACGATCCGGTGCTGGCATACCCTACCTTGCTAATAAACTTCCGCACATCAGGTAACACATGTCTTCATTCAACAGCAATGCCTGGTCATGCATCTCCTCATTTACCTCTATATCGAGATTTCTTGAACGTACACAAATTCGATGTCAAATTTCTTCTGACGGGTCACGTGGTTTGGAAGGGAAGCATGTCGAAAGGATGATAACAAGTAATGTGTGCATCTGACTTGGACGGTTGCCCATGTTTCCTAAGGGTTCGAAGGAAACGGAGGGTATGGGCGGAGGGGAGGGAGATAGAGAAGGAGGGGAGGGGATGGCAGGAAGAGGGTCCACGTGCCTGACCTGCGAAACGCGGTCTCCACTGTCGACAGTTTCTCTTATTTAACCGTTTCAATTTTCTCATCTTCTTCTTCATATATGTATAGGTGGGTGCCGGTAGTCCAGTGGGTAGAGCGTTGGACTGCTGACCAGAGGGTCTCGGGTTCGATTCCCGGGCAAGGCACTCTTTGCAACTGCAGCTCCACCCGAGCTTAAAGTGATTATTCGGGTATCAGGTTTTCCTGGGAAACCATAACCGGCACAGGGAAAGGAACTGGCCGCCCTTCCCCTGATGTGTTAATTTTCACATAGGGCTTTTCGTATAGGGCTTAGTACTGGGTGATCTCTACCATCACCTACTAAACGGACCTTCGGGTTGATTACTGTGTTTATATATATGTGTTGATTGTGGTGTGTGTGTGTATATATATATATATATATATATATATATATATATATATATATATATATATATATATATATATATATATATATATACATATACATATACATATACATATACATATACATATACATATACATATACATATACATATACATATACATATACATATACATATACATATACATATACATATACATATACATATATATATATATATATATATATATATATATATATATATATGTAATGGGCTGACACAATATAACACAAATAGAAAAGACTAGACACATTTAAAAGAACAATCACCCCCCCTGAGATCCACCAGCCCTTTGGCGCCCCCCGTGACAAATTGCCTCTCAAAAAATATAATTTATCTTTTATCATGCAAACATTGCACTTCCTTTTACATAGGTGAATGCATAACCCCCTTATCCATCCGAATGAATAATCACCGGTACTCCTGCAATTCTGCCTCACTCTCTTCTCTTCCTATCCCTTCACACGCCAATTCACACAACCTTTCATTCGACCAGTGTTTTGCTCTTAACATCCTAGAATCCCTACCAGATTCAGCCACTAACATAGAGGTGAGAACTCGTGAATCCGCCTACATACTATCCTTCCGTTCCTTTAAAATTCCCACCCTAAACCGCCATATTTAATTTCCCTCCCAGCATTCCCTCCACACCTCCCCTCCGCGCCCATAGCTCTTTCCCCTCTCCTCTGCAATAGCATATTTTTAGTCTCTCTTGAAGAAGGCCTCTGAGAGGGCCGAAAGCTCGAACAATTTACCGTGTTAGTGTTCTTTTAAAGGTGTCTATTCTTTTCTATTTGTGTTGTATTGTGTCAGCCCATTATTGTTCCGCTCATGTCAGTTTTTCCGTACAATCGTAGTCCACGCAGCGTCTGTTCCTCAGTGAGGCAGCTGCAATGGCGTCCGACCGCAAAGCGGCGGCCAATAAGTGATGGTGTCACGTTAAAAACACTATTGGGGAAGGCAACGGGAAACTACCTCAATTTTCATTCCCAAGATTAACATGATGGAATATACAGTGGTTTTGAGCGGCGAAAATTGAAGAACGTAAATACAGAATTAGGCAAAATGAAGTAAAAAGAATTAAACAATAAATTTAGGCGGGCAACAAATAAAGCAAAAGAAGCATGGGGGAAGACGCAGTGCTGGGATATGGAAAGTCTGCAGAGGAAGGGTGAAATCGGTGCGCTGTACAGCAAAGTTAAATCGTTTTCGGGAAGTAAGAAAAGAAGATCTATCCTTATAGTTAGGGATAAGGTGGGTGAGGTAATAGTTGACTCAGGAAAGATACAAACGAGATGGAAGGAGTATATAGAAGAACTGTATAGTAGAGAACTTGGACCAACAAAGTTAGACATTGAAAAAGAATATGACGTAGCGGAGGACAGCTTAGCTCCAGGCATACTCGACGATTAGATAGAAAGGGCATTAAGGGAGATGAAACTAAATAAGGCCGTGGGGGCGGATAACATTCCCGCGGAAATATTGAAATGTTTAGGAATATTTAGCAACTTTAGCAGCGTGGGATATCAAACTTATTGTCCTGTAGTCCTCACATGGTGTAGCCTTTACCTTATTCGGAATAGGAACTAAAACTGATCTCACGAAGTCTGCCAGCCATATTCCTTCTTCATAGATACTACGAATCAGCCCATATAGCCTCTTTCTCCCACATTTTACTATACATTTCAGCATGTCCGCTGGAATGTTATCCACCCCCACGGCCTTATTGAGTTTCATTTCCTTTTATGCCCTTTCTTTTTTGTCCCTAATTTTTGACGCACATGCTCAAGTTCAAAATTCTGACAATTATTTCCTCAACTCATATTAAGAGCATAACTACCAACTTAACATCATGTAATTATGGACATGTCTCACTGAAAATAAACAATTTTGTGTATTCGTAGTGTCAATATTTACGACGCTGGAGACCTTTGTGTCCTTCATAACCTAGTGAGGGCATATGTACAAGGAATGTTCAGAATAAAAATATTTCAACATTTTCCTGTAAGATATTCTCTACAAAAGCTTGAAATCTCTGTCATTTTTAAATGACATCTTTCTCTGTTGTTAATTAATATTGGTCATGACATTAACAAGGAAAAATGAACGCCAAGAGACATTTTCAACCCTCGTCCAAGATGAATTCTATGGTCTCGGGCTCAACTTTGTGGAGGTTCATGTTCGTTTAAATGAAAATACTTTGTAACTTCCACACAATTTTTATTCGTACTACCGGTTTCAACGCTTCGGCGTCATCATCAGGTACCGGTACCCCACCTGATGATGACGCCGAAGCGTTGAAACCGGTAGTACGAATAAAAATAGTGTGGAAGTTACAAAGTATTTTCATTCAAACAAGCTCGTCCAAGATATTAAATTAAGCCCTTAAGGAATTGGTTCACGTAATCTGTTTATATTTTGTAAACATTAAGTATATACATATAATTCACGAAACTGCTACGACGGATCCACAAATAAAGTGAAATCTTTCAATTTTTTTTGTAATCATTCAAGAGTCATGTAACTTCGGTTTTTGCAGTTTTAACAGTTTTTGCATCGACATTTCTACCGCCTCACGGCCAATGATAAGAGTTTCACGTATATTTATCCCGACATGGAGGGATACGTATATATGCACACCAATAATTAATTTCATATATAAGTATATATATATCTATATATATATATATATATATATATATATATATATATATATATATATATATATATATATATATATATACACATATACTTATATCATAAACAAACGCATTTTTCCAAAGCAACACATGCAAACAGCCCCCATTTTGATTCGCTAGAATGGAATTTGGTATTCCGGGTACCTTTATTACTGAAATATAAATTCCCAAAAATGTTTTCTTTCAATTCTTTGAGGCTTATGTTATTTACAACCCGTTATGTGGGATTGTTATGTTTATCAAGTACACCAGAAACGCAATTATGGCTTAAATCTAACAAAAGTTGAGGATCAAACATCGGATTGCTACTATGAACATATTTTTCACCCACCAGTGCCTTGCTCGCTGAATCACTCCGAAATACTTCAATGCGGTCCTAATTCATTCAATTAACATTTAACGAGAGGGTAATCAATCTCTCTAACAACACTTTCAAGCCCGATGAATGGAGTCTTCTCCCAAAAGGTTTCATGAACAGTTCCAGCGTCCGAGTAACCATTTAGGTCCTTATAAATCTCACAGTAGATTGTGAATTGGCCCTTGGCAACGGAAATTTAGGACCTGAACAGTTCATTTCAAGGGAAATAGCTAAGTACAGGAATTTATAAATTTCCACAAGTGAGATCATGTGGCTCACGAAAAATAATTAAGGTAATATCCCCTTGAAACATCCATTTCAAATATTAAGATCATTTTCACGAAAGCAGATACGGGGAATACGGACGAGGTATTAGAAAGGGAGTCCTATGGAAAAAATTAGAAGACTCCATTATGTGTAATAAAATAATCAGTCTGCCTCGTGATTCCACTGCAGAACACCAGAGAGACATAAAGATATATTTGGCCTCATGTGAAGTGTTGTTGAAGCCGAGTGTTACCATCAAACTTTAAGAAATGAATCCCAAATCGCCCAGATACCATGGTCTCTGAAAATTCACAAAAGTGATTTCCCTATCCGACCAGTGGTATCCAGTGTCTCCGCGCAAGCCAACCTAATTGCTCATGAGTTAAAATACCCACTCAGACAATATGCTCATTTTTTATCTCATGCTCAGGACTTTAGTTTTAGTTTATACTTATTCGTGACATTATTTTTGAAAATAGTCTCCTTCAAAAAATGATTTTCATTCACAATTTTACACTTTTAGACAACCAATGTTGTTTTTTCACGCAGACGGCAGAAAATGTTTAGCACGCCACTAAGATTTCGATTCATTATCTAAGATAAGGAGTAGTGGTCAAAGTGTTTGCAAATCTATTAAATCACTCGATATTTGTATTATGATTTACGGCGACGGATGGGGAGACCTGATCGTATCGTCTTGTATTCGATCATTTAGCCATTTAACGTGACTTTCGAAGTGCATTTGCGCACTTCAAAAGCAAGAAGGAGATTAGTGTTAATTTTAAGGTGTGCTTGACCCGGAGTGATCGATTCATCCTTCTCAGTCCGGTGGATTTGTGTTCGGTCGGCAGTCATTCTTCAAATCCTGTGCTGGTTGAGGGAGTTTCCATCTTAGGAACCACTCACACCTGGTGTACTTTTTGTTTTTACTAATTCAATGTCTTTCAGGCAGAAAGACATTTACCAAACAACACCTCGAAAGAGGAGGGAAGAAAGATGATGAAACCTTTTCATCGCGTGAAGAAAAGTGAGTATTCTGGTGTTTTTCTGTCCCTTATTATTATTTGAATACGTGTTCTGCGTTCAACTTTTACGAAAGTAGCAGTTTAATGGCATTTAAAATGCATCATCTGACATTTTCTTCATATACATCTAGTAATTTTAATATAGTTTTTGTAGAATATTTAATGCTTTTTTTACTCTGAAGAGTTCTAATATATATTAATTCCGATGAACTTGCTTAGAAATTAGGATGATGATATGCACTAAAATGATTTTAATATATCACTATATATTGCGAAGGCGCGATATATCATATTGTTTAGGCGTAAAGATTCACTTACGCTATCATTTTAGTCCAGCACTCATGGTCACAAATATGGACCATGAGAAATGTAATTCGATTGAGTTTAAGCGTGTGCCCTTGATCCAATGTAATTTGTGTGTGGCCTTGATGGATTGATTTTTGTTCTTTTGTCGTGTTTGGTCGGCGTTCGGCATGCCGTCATTTTCCTAATCGTGTGATGTTTGAGAGAGTTTTGATCGTTGCAGCCGTTCTATTCCAGGGCATGTTTTGTGTATAGCAATCGGCTCTCTTACAGCCAATAGGTGATGGATCAACCGAGACGTCGACGGGAGATTGAAGAATCCGAGGGCCCACTGATAGAGAGGGGACCACAGGAAAGATGGACAGTGCGGATGGGTTTGGATTCAGACCCTTGGGATCCAAGCCCGCCGGTCAGCAAGACGTCCACCAGAGAAGACGTCGAATGAAGAAAACTTGGGAACTACTTCCATCAAGCTGCAGTGAGTGAGTATTTTGGCAATGTTTAAGTTTCCTTTATCAACAGTTTTCACACTACAAGCAGGGTTTAATTGCTAGTTACTCGTTATTCAGTTTCAATAATGACTTTTTAAACATTCTATTTTATCAATAAATACTTCAAGAAGAACTTTCAAAAGAATGCGAGATTAGTCATTTTAGCCTCAAAGTGGTCCATGTGATGTATTCATCCTGCCACGAGCAAAGAGATATTATGTGGCAGTATGACTCTGTGGCGACTCTAGGTATGACGTCATTTTAGGGCCGGAGCGCCCCATTTTTAACACTCGTTAGATGTACATTGTGTGCTTGGATGAGAGTATTTAGGAGTGCGTGGGAATGCATTGTAATTAGCTAACGAGGTGATGATTGGGTTTTGGGAGACCTAACCAGTTGCACTAGTATTGGTACCTGTCATTACTAACTTGTGTTAGTGTTTATAGTGTGAGTGTTGCTTGGTGCGAATGAGTCACCATCATCACACTGCACATTTACAAATATCTCACCTCTATACTTTTTGTACGTGTTTTGCAATGATTTGAAATTGTTCATGTTCCAAGAATATGCCCTGTATGCTCTTTGAAATTGAATGAATTGTATTTATGTCAGTCGAATTGTGTTTTAAGGCGGCCTGTGAAGGGTTTTGCGGGTTTCCCTTCACCCCGGGCGAATGCAAGGCCAAAATTCACTCCCGATAAAATAATTGAGAAAACATTGGAAAAAATTGTCTTGCTATTATTTTCCTTTCCGTCACATAAAAACTTTACTTGGGATGAATATTACGTAATTTCCAACGACAAAAGAATTTGCTGGGTGAGGTTGAGAATTAAAAAGAAAATGTAAGCTCCTTTATCTATTTTTAAATTGAAGAAATTCGCTTCACCAAAAAGAAATTAATTATGTTGTGACAAATATAAAAGCTTAATCGGCAATGGACCATAAATATGACAAACGCACACGCACGATTCGAGGAAGGGCGCTAAAAAAACTGGCGTTCGTGAAACGTATATTCGGAAGGTGTAGCGATGAAAAAGTGAAGGAATAGTGCTATTTATCTCTAGCAAAACAAATGATTTTAAAGACCTAGCCGAGTTCAAAAAATGCATAAACTTAAATCCCGATACAGGAGTGTATTAATCCCTTTACCAGAAGAGGAATTCTGAAGTTAAATGCACTCAAAATTGTCATCATAACTCAGAAATTGAAAATTAAGATAGACAGCAACTATTTCGACCGTAAGGATAACTTTTTTTGATTTCCTGCATAACTTTATGGATAATCACAACATATTTCCACGAAAGAAGTGACTTAGTAATTGAACACGTGCTTTACTAAAACACGACCTATGTTTCCACATGACTTCCAACGTCAAAATGTATTCCCTTGGCTTAATTTAATTTTCTAATTTAAGTGATTACCCCATTCCTGACAACAGATTAAAACTCCTATCGAAGAATTCCAGTTAAAACTATCTATCTAGCAACACTCGCAGAAACAAATCTTTCACGCCATAAAAGCCACTTGCTATAAAACTTAGAAACAATGTTTTCAAACAGTCATCGTGGCACTTTCGCATTCTAGCAATATCGCCAAGGTCATATATACTCTGTAAGCTCTGTGAGATTCGACCATGGAGTAATTAATTTGTTCGCTCACAGAAGGACTTTCTTTGATAGTTTGTTATCGATGGATGCCGACGGAGAAAGCATTAATGAAATTCCAAAACTGTAAGGAAGCAAACTCGCACAAATGCCCATTCGCTCATTCGCTCCTCAACAGAAAACTCACTCAAAACTATAGCAACCCTGGGAACAACAATCACGTGACGTATATGTAAACGTAAAGAATCCATTCAAAGTGATCTCATTTTAACAAATGAAGAGCTTCATAATTAACAAAGGTTAATACAACACCAAACTATTGTTCAGGGCCCCCTTGAAAACAGTTCTCTCCGGGTCAAACACTTAACGTGACGTTGTTGTCACTTCTTGGAACAGTCTTGTTACGTTTCTTACGGAAGGCTCATAGTCTTCTCCGTCAAATGTCTCTCTCCATCTCTGGATTGGATCTGCTTACCCTGAAGCGGGAATTCAGTTTGCGTAACATAAAAAGGTAACTGAGGCCAGGGCTGTTCAGTTTGGTGGTTGTGGAAATACGGTATTCTGGTTTTCTGTTTACATCTCACGAGTCCCCAGGGACGAATGCCAAGGGGATCGTGATGTTGCAGAGGCTATCGTACTGGATTCCTACCCACAGGGTCAGGGTTTAAATCCCGGCGGTGTTAAATATTTTTCAGTACCAAAAATGAAAGCAAAAATAAACGAAGGATGGAATGGTTTGTTGCGTTGTTAATGGCATGCATGCAGAAGTGAATAAAAAAGAAAAAAAACGAATGAATAGTAATTGGTTTTCATCGGAAATGTAGCCAAAGGACCAATAGTAAAGTAATGAAATCATTAAATATAATCGAAATCATGAAATAGCTAATCTATGATCAAACAAGCTCAGAGAATTAAATTTGTTTGAAATTCACCATTTTAGACTTTGGAAAAAATTAGAAAGTGTTCCTGAAGGCGAGGGTAATAGGTAAAGAGTACATAAAACCCACTCCATTATTGAAAAAGTGGATTGAATAACTAAAATCTCGATTGGAAATTATCCAGCTCTAGCAATGAAAACGGAGATATAAAAACGTGAGCCAATGCCTAAACGAGTACTAAGGTTATATTTATTATAAACATTTTATAAAAAATGACTACCTCTAATAACAAACATAGAACCGCATAAAAGGGTACTGGTAATGTCATCGAATTAAATTAAAATTTTATAATGACGGAAGAAGCATACACTAGTAAGAAAAATTCTTGGCAAGGAGATAGTTTAAAGATTGTAATGAAAGAAGGAGAGATAAGGGGAAAGGTACAAAATAACTAAAAATTAATGGCTTGGATGCACAGGTGGTTGATAGGAGTGTATTAGAAATGCGACACGACGACTTAATATTAATTTAAGAATAGACAGGAGGAGTCTCATTAGGAAATAGAAATTAGAATGAGGAGTTATATTAAATATAGGTGGACGTGGTAGCCCAGGGGTCAGACGCCGTACTGACCGTAGGTCCCAAGTTCGATTCCCGGGGTACCCTCTCTGGGCACCCTCAGATCCGCCCGAATTTTCTGAATTTCGGGTACCAGAATTTCCTAGTGTGTGTTGCATTGCAAATTCATGTCTATTATCCCTAATTGTGATTGTCAAGTCGAGGAAGTTGATGGTGCCGTTGACGTCTTTTCCCTTGGAGAAGGAGATATTCCGAAGAAGTGTGTTTAGGAAATTAAGGAAGGAGTCTAACTGTCGATTGGTTCCGGGCCATAGGCATAGTATATCGTTACTTAACGAAACCAATAGCCCACATTTTTGTTATGCTGATTGTCAGCATTAAAAAGATGTTCTTCTACAGAATTGAGGAAGACTTCGGCTAGGAAGGGGGACAGTGGGGAACCCATAGCTAACCCATCTGTTTGGCTGTAAAGGGTGTGGTTGAAACTAAATATTTCCGGTTAACTGTCATTTTGATGAGGGGGACCGATTCGTCTGAGATATTTTGGGCAATGGTGGAACCCTTGAGTAGTACTTCCAACCTAAGCAAAGTTTCCGATATGGGTACACAAGTAAATAAATTGCTAATGTCAAAGGAGGCTAGTCTCGCTCTTTCCAGGACATTAATATCTTTCAATTTTCGGGCTAGCTCTATTGAGGTTTTAACTCCATATTTAGGTTTAAAACCTGTGAGATCTCGGAGCATTACGTTTAATTTTCGTGCCAGAAGGTGTGAAGGAGCGGACACAGCTGAGATGACAGGCCGAATAGGTATGGCTTGTTTGTGTAATTTGGGGAGTCCGTACAACCTGGGGGCGGAGGGGTTCATTCGGGTTAAACTACATTTTTCCCTAGCATTTAAAAACTGACACTTGGACAGTGCACGTTTCTCTTCACTTTGGAAACTCGCGGTTGGGTCTTTCGATAACAGAGAATAGGATTGTTGTTGATAAACTCTAGGCACTTTTCCGCATACATTCGTTTATCCAACAAATACGACACTAAATCCCTTGACAGCTTTCTGGATGATGAGATATTCCTTGCCAATTGTCTTCCTCAGAGGTCGGAGGGTGGACGTATGTTGCTGAAGGCTGAAAGACCGGGTCGTTGTTGGCACTGCTTCCTTCAATGAGGACATGATGATTTCAGCAACTTGGTGTTTGGTAACCAGAGATTGGTTCCGAAGGGCAACCTCGCTATCTGCGGCTAGTTTTTTAATGTCGACTTCGGAATCGTTCTTAGAGGTAGCAAACTTCAACCCTTCCTCAACATATTACCCTCCTCCTCAGCGAACACACACATAAAAAAAACCACACATACACAAACACAAACACAAATACACACACTACAAACACCAAACTACACACAAAAAACAGAACACCCCCGAACACACATACACAAACACCACACGCAAAAACAAACTCACACCACACACACACACCACAAACACACCACACACACACACACCACACACAAACCACACACACACACACACACCACACAAACCACACACACACACACCATACACACACACACACCACACACACCACACACACACCACACACACACCACACGCACACACACACACACACACCACACACACACCACACACACACCACACACACCAAACACACAAAACAACACCACACACACACACACACACCACACACACACCACACACACACACCACACACACACACAACACACACACACACCACACACACACACACACCACACACACACCACACACACACCACACACACACCACATAAACACACAAGCACACACACACGCACCAACCACACACACCACCCACACAAACACACACCAAACACACAATCACACACCACCCACACAAACACACACCACACACACACACACACACCACACACACACACCACACATACACACACACCACACACACACCACACACACACACCACACACCACACACACAAACAAACCACACACACAAACACACCACACACACCACACACACAAACACACCACACACACCACACACACCACACACACACCACACACACACACACCACACACACACACACCACACACACACACCACACACACACACACCACACACCAAACACACACCACACACACAAACACACACACCATACACACCACACACCACACACACACACACCACACACACCACAAACACACACCACACACACACAAACACACACCATACACACACAAACACTCACCAAATACACACACCACACACACACACACTTAACACACAGAGCACATCAAAAGTGTGTGTTTGTGTGTGTGGTGTGTGTGTGTGGTGTCTGTGTGTGGTGTGTGTGTGGTGTGTGTGTGTGTGTGGTGTGTTTGTGTGTGTGGTGTGTGTTTGTGTGTGTGGTGTGTGTTTGTGTGTTTGGTGTGTATTTGGGTGTGTGGTGTGTGTGGTGTGTGTGGTGTGTGTTTGTGTGTTTGGTGTGTGTTTGTGTGTGTGTGTGTGGTGATTGTGTGTGTGTTTGTGTTTGTGTGTGTGTGGTGTGTGTTTGTGTGGGTGGTGTGTGTTTGTGTGTGTGTGTGTGTGGTGTGTGCTTGTGTGTGTGGTGTGTGTGTGTGTTAGTGTGGTTTTTTTTTCTCTCCTTTCTACTCCCTTCACAGGACTAGTGTTCAATGCCTCGCAAAAGAGATCAGCTTCGAACAGCTTGGCTGTCCAGCACCTTGAGTTCGATCTTGGTGGTTTTGCCCCTCGCTTCGCATCCTCATTTATCTCCCACAGTATGGCCTGATGATCACTGTGGGTGTAAATGTCCGTCACCTTCCACGAGAAACGGTCCCACACAAACACACACCAAACACACAATCACACACCACCCACACAAACACACACCACACACACACACACACACCACACACACACACCACACATACACACACACCACACACACACCACACACACACACCACACACCACACACACAAACACACCACACACACAAACACACCACACACACCACCCACAGAAACACACACCAAACACACAAACACACACCACACGCACACACACCACACCTATTAACACACCACACACCACACACCACACACACACACCACACACACACACACCACACACATACCACACACACACACAAACACAAAATAGGGGAATGCTCGCTAGAAATAGAGGGTACCGGGGAAATAAAATACCCGGGGCGGACAGAAAAGCTAAATAGGGGAAGGAACCCCGAAAATAAACCAATTATGGTAGTCCAGCAGAAGGAATTAGTTACGGTGCAGGGGAGGGATACCCCAGTACCGGCGCTGTTAGGGAGTGAGCAAGCGGGCTCCCAGGCGTCGTCATCCAATGACCGCAGTGTTGCAGGGGTTGGTCACTCGGCCCCTGTAGCATCTAATGCTACAAGTGACACCAAGGTGAACAAATATAGTGAAGTATCACTTGAAGGGGCTGAACATCTTGTTCTGCATATGGCATGTGAGGAGGAGAAGAAACAGCAGCTGCAGAATTTGTTGGAATTACATGGCGGCTTGCTGCAGGAATTGGGCGAATTTATTAGAGGAAAGTCCAATGTCCATAAGGCCATCCAGAGTAAGGTGGCGAGTCTGACATCCAGTTGGCATCGGATTGCGGATTTCGGTGGAACAACGAAGGTTGTCGAACAGAAGCCGATAAGGTTTGCAGCAGGTACACGTTCCACTTCTACGCAGACCAAGAATGTGGAAGACAAGGCTACAAATACGATATCTACCCAGACCCGGCGCGAGAAACGAGGTATGCGGGAGAGCAATACAGGGGCTGCGGAGCCAGGGGGATCTGAAAAGGGTCTGCGCGGGGTCTTGACTACCATAATTGGTTTATTTTCGGGGTTCCTTCCCCTATTTAGCTTTTCTGTCCGCCCCGGGTATTTTATTTCCCCGGCACCCTCTATTTCTAGCGAGCATTCCCCTATCCGCAACCTTGGGAGGCGCCGGATGGGAGAAGCTAACAAAACTCCACACCGGAGTGGGAGGAGGTGGGATTATGGGATACCCATATGGGCTGATGCACTGCTGAGTAAAGGGTATCGAAGGAAGGTAGCAGCGCCATACCGGATTAGTGCTTTGCGGGTGGCAAGCGCTTTTCGGACAGTTTCCGATGACGCCATAAACGTGATTTCGAGTATGTTACCAGTGGAGCTCCTGGCAAATTGCAGCGGGAAGCGGGAGAACTCAGCTGATGCCGCAGTCGGCGGGTCAGGTGGAAGTGAGGGAAAAACAACTAGAGGAATATCCGCAACTTGTAGCACCGGAGGAAAGAGAAGGTGAAAGGCAGGTACAGAGTAAGAAGAGGAGGCCTCAAAAGAAGGACAAGCTAAAAAATCCGCAACGGCCGGCCAAACAGCGCAGAAGGGTCATGCCGAATGCGCTCATTGTTGAGGCGAAAGCCGAAATGAGCTACGCGGAAATCCTAAGCCATATGAAGAAAGACCAAGCGCTGAATGATGTAAGCACCTCAGTGCATAGGATCCGTAGGACAAAGGGCGGTATTTGCTCTTTGTTCTTACGAAGGAGAGCACCGAAAAGGCGTCTGAACTGTGTTCTGTCATGGAGAAGGCTCTGGGTGGGAATGCCACCATCAAGTGTAAAACGCAAGAGCTGGATGTGGAAATTAAGGACATGGACGAAGTTACTACAAAGGAAGAAGTTTTGGAGGCCATCCAGCGCGACCTTGGCGAAGGCTGTGGCATAACCCTGGCATCGGTTAAATCCCTCAGGTTTACGTACGACAGAACCCAGACTGCGGTCGTAAGACTGTCAGCACTGGTGGCCAAGAAGCTCTTAGAGCGCGAGCGCATCCGCATTGGATGGACCTCTTGCCGTATAAGAGAGATAGTGAGGCCCCTGAAGTGCTTCAAGTGCTGGGGCTTTGGCCATCTGTCTAGAAACTGCAAAAGTGAAGTAGACAGGTCAAGATGCTGCATCAAATGCGGTAAAGAAGGTCACAAAATCGCGGAGTGCAAGGCGGATGCGCACTGTTCCCTATGTGATGGCAAATGTGACATGGAGCTTGCTAGCCATATAGCAGGCAGTCGTCGATGCCCGGTGTATGTGGGGGCACTCCAGGTTGCTGTTAAGCTCAGGAAATGAGGGTACTGCAGCTAAACCTTCAACATTGCAGGGTAGCACAGGATCTGCTCATGCAGACGGTGCGGGAGCTGAAGCCGAACCTGGCCATCCTCTCGGAACCCTACAGGCATCTGGATAACCAACCTTGGGTGTTCGATGGAACTGGGATGGCTGTGATCTGGTCCTGCGGGAGGTCTCCATTTCAGGATACTGGCTGCCAGACGGACCATGGTTTTGTGAGAGTAAAGGTCCAGGGTGTACATTTTTACAGCTGCTATGCACCACCCAGTTGGACTCTGGACGAGTTCCAGGATTTCCTTACCATGCTGGTTTCAGATGCGAAGGATCGCTTCCCGGTAGCCATTGCCGGCGATTTCAACGCATGGGCGATGGACTGGGGCAGCAGGAGGACGAATGCAAAGGGGCAAGCCCTGCTTGAGGCTTGGTCCGCCCTAGGTGTGGTCCTTCTGAACACAGGTAGTGACCCAACCTTCGTCAAGGGAGAGTCCTCATCTATAGTGGACCTCACCTTTGTGAGTAGTAGTCAAGTGAAGGGAGACCGTTTCTCGTGGAAGGTGACGGACATTTACACCCACAGTGATCATCAGGCCATACTGTGGGAGATAAATGAGGATGCGAAGCGAGGGGCGAAAACCACCAAGATCGAACTCAAGGGGCTGGAGAGCCAAGCTGTTCGAAGCTTATCTCTTTTGCGAGGCATTGAACACTAGGCCTGTGAAGGGAGTAGAAGGGAGAGAAAAAAAAAACCACACTAACACACACACACACCACACACACAAGCACACACCACACACACACACACACACACACAA
>NW_027286757.1:152500-160000 GCF_022747635.1 Hetaerina americana
GTATGCGGAAAAGTGCCTAGAGTTTATCAACAACAATCCTATTCTCTGTTATCGAAAGACCCAACCGCGAGTTTCCAAAGTGAAGAGAAACGTGCACTGTCCAAGTGTCAGTTTTTAAATGCTAGGGAAAAATGTAGTTTAACCCGAATGAACCCCTCCGCCCCCAGGTTGTACGGACTCCCCAAATTACACAAACAAGCCATACCTATTCGGCCTGTCATCTCAGCTGTGTCCGCTCCTTCACACCTTCTGGCACGAAAATTAAACGTAATGCTCCGAGATCTCACAGGTTTTAAACCTAAATATGGAGTTAAAACCTCAATAGAGCTAGCCCGAAAATTGAAAGATATTAATGTCCTGGAAAGAGCGAGACTAGCCTCCTTTGACATTAGCAATTTATTTACTTGTGTACCCATATCGGAAACTTTGCTTAGGTTGGAAGTACTACTCAAGGGTTCCACCATTGCCCAAAATATCTCAGACGAATCGGTCCCCCTCATCAAAATGACAGTTAACCGGAAATATTTAGTTTCAACCACACCCTTTACAGCCAAACAGATGGGTTAGCTATGGGTTCCCCACTGTCCCCCTTCCTAGCCGAAGTCTTCCTCAATTCTGTAGAAGAACATCTTTTTAATGCTGACAATCAGCATAACAAAAATGTGGGCTATTGGTTTCGTTAAGTAACGATATACTATGCCTATGGCCCGGAACCAATCGACAGTTAGACTCCTTCCTTAATTTCCTAAACACACTTCTTCGGAATATCTCCTTCTCCAAGGGAAAAGACGTCAACGGCACCATCAACTTCCTCGACTTGACAATCACAATTAGGGATAATAGACATGAATTTGCAATGCAACACACACTAGGAAATTCTGGTACCCGAAATTCAGAAAATTCGGGCGGATCTGAGGGTGCCCAGAGAGGGTACCCCGGGAATCGAACTTGGGACCTACGGTCAGTACGGCGTCTGACCCCTGGGCTACCACGTCCACCTATATTTAATATAACTCCTCATTCTAATTTCTATTTCCTAATGAGACTCCTCCTGTCTATTCTTAAATTAATATTAAGTCGTCGTGTCGCATTTCTAATACACTCCTATCAACCACCTGTGCATCCAAGCCATTAATTTTTAGTTATTTTGTACCTTTCCCCTTATCTCTCCTTCTTTCATTACAATCTTTAAACTATCTCCTTGCCAAGAATTTTTCTTACTAGTGTATGCTTCTTCCGTCATTATAAAATTTTAATTTAATTCGATGACATTACCAGTACCCTTTTATGCGGTTCTATGTTTGTTATTAGAGGTAGTCATTTTTTATAAAATGTTTATAATAAATATAACCTTAGTACTCGTTTAGGCATTGGCTCACGTTTTTATATCTCCGTTTTCATTGCTAGAGCTGGATAATTTCCAATCGAGATTTTAGTTATTCAATCCACTTTTTCAATAATGGAGTGGGTTTTATGTACTCTTTACCTATTACCCTCGCCTTCAGGAACACTTTCTAATTTTTTCCAAAGTCTAAAATGGTGAATTTCAAACAAATTTAATTCTCTGAGCTTGTTTGATCATAGATTAGCTATTTCATGATTTCGATTATATTTAATGATTTCATTACTTTACTATTGGTCCTTTGGCTACATTTCCGATGAAAACCAATTACTATTCATTCGTTTTTTTTCTTTTTTATTCACTTCTGCATGCATGCCATTAACAACGCTACAAACCATTCCATCCTTCGTTTATTTTTGCTTTCATTTTTGGTACTGAAAAATATTTAACACCGCCGGGATTTAAACCCTGACCCTGTGGGTAGGAATCCAGTACGATAGCCTCTGCAACATCACGATCCCCTTGGCATTCGTCCCTGGGGACTCGTGAGATGTAAACAGAAAACCAGAATACCGTATTTCCACAACCACCAAACTGAACAGCCCTGGCCTCAGTTACCTTTTTATGTTACGCAAACTGAATTCCCGCTTCAGGGTAAGCAGATCCAATCCAGAGATGGAGAGAGACATTTGACGGAGAAGACTATGAGCCTTCCGTAAGAAACGTAACAAGACTGTTCCAAGAAGTGACAACAACGTCACGTTAAGTGTTTGACCCGGAGAGAACTGTTTTCAAGGGGGCCCTGAACAATAGTTTGGTGTTGTATTAACCTTTGTTAATTATGAAGCTCTTCATTTGTTAAAATGAGATCACTTTGAATGGATTCTTTACGTTTACATATACGTCACGTGATTGTTGTTCCCAGGGTTGCTATAGTTTTGAGTGAGTTTTCTGTTGAGGAGCGAATGAGCGAATGGGCATTTGTGCGAGTTTGCTTCCTTACAGTTTTGGAATTTCATTAATGCTTTCTCCGTCGGCATCCATCGATAACAAACTATCAAAGAAAGTCCTTCTGTGAGCGAACAAATTAATTACTCCATGGTCGAATCTCACAGAGCTTACAGAGTATATATGACCTTGGCGATATTGCTAGAATGCGAAAGTGCCACGATGACTGTTTGAAAACATTGTTTCTAAGTTTTATAGCAAGTGGCTTTTATGGCGTGAAAGATTTGTTTCTGCGAGTGTTGCTAGATAGATAGTTTTAACTGGAATTCTTCGATAGGAGTTTTAATCTGTTGTCAGGAATGGGGTAATCACTTAAATTAGAAAATTAAATTAAGCCAAGGGAATACATTTTGACGTTGGAAGTCATGTGGAAACATAGGTCGTGTTTTAGTAAAGCACGTGTTCAATTACTAAGTCACTTCTTTCGTGGAAATATGTTGTGATTATCCATAAAGTTATGCAGGAAATCAAAAAAAGTTATCCTTACGGTCGAAATAGTTGCTGTCTATCTTAATTTTCAATTTCTGAGTTATGATGACAATTTTGAGTGCATTTAACTTCAGAATTCCTCTTCTGGTAAAGGGATTAATACACTCCTGTATCGGGATTTAAGTTTATGCATTTTTTGAACTCGGCTAGGTCTTTAAAATCATTTGTTTTGCTAGAGATAAATAGCACTATTCCTTCACTTTTTCATCGCTACACCTTCCGAATATACGTTTCACGAACGCCAGTTTTTTTAGCGCCCTTCCTCGAATCGTGCGTGTGCGTTTGTCATATTTATGGTCCATTGCCGATTAAGCTTTTATATTTGTCACAACATAATTAATTTCTTTTTGGTGAAGCGAATTTCTTCAATTTAAAAATAGATAAAGGAGCTTACATTTTCTTTTTAATTCTCAACCTCACCCAGCAAATTCTTTTGTCGTTGGAAATTACGTAATATTCATCCCAAGTAAAGTTTTTATGTGACGGAAAGGAAAATAATAGCAAGACAATTTTTTCCAATGTTTTCTCAATTATTTTATCGGGAGTGAATTTTGGCCTTGCATTCGCCCGGGGTGAAGGGAAACCCGCAAAACCCTTCACAGGCCGCCTTAAAACACAATTCGACTGACATAAATACAATTCATTCAATTTCAAAGAGCATACAGGGCATATTCTTGGAACATGAACAATTTCAAATCATTGCAAAACACGTACAAAAAGTATAGAGGTGAGATATTTGTAAATGTGCAGTGTGATGATGGTGACTCATTCGCACCAAGCAACACTCACACTATAAACACTAACACAAGTTAGTAATGACAGGTACCAATACTAGTGCAACTGGTTAGGTCTCCCAAAACCCAATCATCACCTCGTTAGCTAATTACAATGCATTCCCACGCACTCCTAAATACTCTCATCCAAGCACACAATGTACATCTAACGAGTGTTAAAAATGGGGCGCTCCGGCCCTAAAATGACGTCATACCTAGAGTCGCCACAGAGTCATACTGCCACATAATATCTCTTTGCTCGTGGCAGGATGAATACATCACATGGACCACTTTGAGGCTAAAATGACTAATCTCGCATTCTTTTGAAAGTTCTTCTTGAAGTATTTATTGATAAAATAGAATGTTTAAAAAGTCATTATTGAAACTGAATAACGAGTAACTAGCAATTAAACCCTGCTTGTAGTGTGAAAACTGTTGATAAAGGAAACTTAAACATTGCCAAAATACTCACTCACTGCAGCTTGATGGAAGTAGTTCCCAAGTTTTCTTCATTCGACGTCTTCTCTGGTGGACGTCTTGCTGACCGGCGGGCTTGGATCCCAAGGGTCTGAATCCAAACCCATCCGCACTGTCCATCTTTCCTGTGGTCCCCTCTCTATCAGTGGGCCCTCGGATTCTTCAATCTCCCGTCGACGTCTCGGTTGATCCATCACCTATTGGCTGTAAGAGAGCCGATTGCTATACACAAAACATGCCCTGGAATAGAACGGCTGCAACGATCAAAACTCTCTCAAACATCACACGATTAGGAAAATGACGGCATGCCGAACGCCGACCAAACACGACAAAAGAACAAAAATCAATCCATCAAGGCCACACACAAATTACATTGGATCAAGGGCACACGCTTAAACTCAATCGAATTACATTTCTCATGGTCCATATTTGTGACCATGAGTGCTGGACTAAAATGATAGCGTAAGTGAATCTTTACGCCTAAACAATATGATATATCGCGCCTTCGCAATATATAGTGATATATTAAAATCATTTTAGTGCATATCATCATCCTAATTTCTAAGCAAGTTCATCGGAATTAATATATATTAGAACTCTTCAGAGTAAAAAAAGCATTAAATATTCTACAAAAACTATATTAAAATTACTAGATGTATATGAAGAAAATGTCAGATGATGCATTTTAAATGCCATTAAACTGCTACTTTCGTAAAAGTTGAACGCAGAACACGTATTCAAATAATAATAAGGGACAGAAAAACACCAGAATACTCACTTTTCTTCACGCGATGAAAAGGTTTCATCATCTTTCTTCCCTCCTCTTTCGAGGTGTTGTTTGGTAAATGTCTTTCTGCCTGAAAGACATTGAATTAGTAAAAACAAAAAGTACACCAGGTGTGAGTGGTTCCTAAGATGGAAACTCCCTCAACCAGCACAGGATTTGAAGAATGACTGCCGACCGAACACAAATCCACCGGACTGAGAAGGATGAATCGATCACTCCGGGTCAAGCACACCTTAAAATTAACACTAATCTCCTTCTTGCTTTTGAAGTGCGCAAATGCACTTCGAAAGTCACGTTAAATGGCTAAATGATCGAATACAAGACGATACGATCAGGTCTCCCCATCCGTCGCCGTAAATCATAATACAAATATCGAGTGATTTAATAGATTTGCAAACACTTTGACCACTACTCCTTATCTTAGATAATGAATCGAAATCTTAGTGGCGTGCTAAACATTTTCTGCCGTCTGCGTGAAAAAACAACATTGGTTGTCTAAAAGTGTAAAATTGTGAATGAAAATCATTTTTTGAAGGAGACTATTTTCAAAAATAATGTCACGAATAAGTATAAACTAAAACTAAAGTCCTGAGCATGAGATAAAAAATGAGCATATTGTCTGAGTGGGTATTTTAACTCATGAGCAATTAGGTTGGCTTGCGCGGAGACACTGGATACCACTGGTCGGATAGGGAAATCACTTTTGTGAATTTTCAGAGACCATGGTATCTGGGCGATTTGGGATTCATTTCTTAAAGTTTGATGGTAACACTCGGCTTCAACAACACTTCACATGAGGCCAAATATATCTTTATGTCTCTCTGGTGTTCTGCAGTGGAATCACGAGGCAGACTGATTATTTTATTACACATAATGGAGTCTTCTAATTTTTTCCATAGGACTCCCTTTCTAATACCTCGTCCGTATTCCCCGTATCTGCTTTCGTGAAAATGATCTTAATATTTGAAATGGATGTTTCAAGGGGATATTACCTTAATTATTTTTCGTGAGCCACATGATCTCACTTGTGGAAATTTATAAATTCCTGTACTTAGCTATTTCCCTTGAAATGAACTGTTCAGGTCCTAAATTTCCGTTGCCAAGGGCCAATTCACAATCTACTGTGAGATTTATAAGGACCTAAATGGTTACTCGGACGCTGGAACTGTTCATGAAACCTTTTGGGAGAAGACTCCATTCATCGGGCTTGAAAGTGTTGTTAGAGAGATTGATTACCCTCTCGTTAAATGTTAATTGAATGAATTAGGACCGCATTGAAGTATTTCGGAGTGATTCAGCGAGCAAGGCACTGGTGGGTGAAAAATATGTTCATAGTAGCAATCCGATGTTTGATCCTCAACTTTTGTTAGATTTAAGCCATAATTGCGTGTGTGTGTGGTGTGTGTGGTGTGTGTGTGGTGTGTGTGTGTGTGTGGTGTGTGTGTGTGTTGTGTGTGTGTGTGGTGTGTGTGTGTGGTGTGTGTGTGTGGTGTGTGTGTGTGTGTGTGTGGTGTTGTTTTGTGTGTTTGGTGTGTGTGGTGTGTGTGTGGTGTGTGTGTGTGTGTGTGCGTGTGGTGTGTGTGTGGTGTGTGTGTGGTGTGTGTGGTGTGTGTGTGTGTATGGTGTGTGTGTGTGTGTGGTTTGTGTGGTGTGTGTGTGTGTGTGTGGTTTGTGTGTGGTGTGTGTGTGTGTGGTGTGTTTGTGGTGTGTGTGTGTGGGGTGTGTGTGTGTGTGTGTGGTGTGTGTGTGGTGTGTGTGGTGTGTGTGTGGTGTGTGTGGTGTGTGTGTGTGGTGTGTGTGTGGGCGGTGTGTGTGTGTGGTGTGTGTGTGGTGTGTGTGTGTGTGGTGTGTGTGTGTGGTGTGTGTGTGGTGTGTGTGTGTGTGGTGTGTTTGTGTGTGGGGTGTGTGGGTGGTGTGTGTGTGTGTGTTGTGTGTGTATGTGTGGTGTGTGTCTGTGGTGTGTGTGTGTGTGTGGTGTGTGTGTGTGGGTGGTGTGTGTGTGTGGGTGGTGTGTGTGTGTGTGTGGTGTGTGTGGTGTGTGTGTGTGGTGTGTGTGTGTGTGTGTGGTGTGTGTGTGTGTGTGGTGTGTTTGTGTGTGGGGTGTGTTGGTGGTGTGTGTGTGTGGGTGGTGTGTGTGTGTGTGGTGTGTTTGTGTGGTGTGTTTGTGTGGTGTGTTTGTGTGTGGTGTGTTTGTGTGTGCATGTGTGTGTGGTGTGTTTGTGTGGTGTGTGTGTGTGTGGTGTGTGTGTGTGTGTGGTGTGTTTGTGTGTGGTGTGTTTGTGTGTGGATGTGTGTGTGGTGTGTGTGTGTGTGCTGTGTTTGTGTGGTGTGTGTGTGTGGTGTGTGTGTGCGTGGTGTGTGGGTGTGTGTGGTGTGTGTGTGTGTGTGGTGTGTGTGTGTGGTGTGTGTGTGTGGTGTGTGTGTGTGGTGTGTGTGTCGTGTGTGTGGTGTGTGCATGTGTGGTTTGTGTGGTGTGTGTGTGTGGTGTGTGTGTGTGTGTGTTGTGTGTGTGTGGGTGGTGTGTGTGTGTGTGGTGTGTGTGTGGTATGTGTGTGGTGTGTGTGTGGTGTGTGTGTGTGGTGTTTGTGTGGTGTGTTTGTGTGTGGATGTGTGTTTGTGTGTTT
>NW_027286757.1:167500-210000 GCF_022747635.1 Hetaerina americana
CAACTCACTGAATTAAAGGCATTTTTGATATCTAGTGTGGCAATCAAGCAGTACTGCTTGGAGCCTCTTGTATACCTTTTTCCTGATATTGCGTCTTTTGCAGTACTGACCACCTCGCTTATGGCATCCAACGTAGAGCGGGATTTTCTAAAACCATACTGGGTTTCCGCCAGCAAGGGATCCACGACATCCTCGATCCTGTTATAAATGATCCTTTCGAAGACTTTTCCAACCGTGTCCAACATACAGAGCGGACGATACGATGATGGTTCGTCCGGAGGCTTTTTTCCTTTAGGCAGTAGAACTAGTCTCTGCCATTTCCATTTATCCGGGAATTTTCCTTCCTCGAGACATGTATTATACATATCAAGGAACATCGCAGGTGCAGCCTTGTTGGCTATCTTCAGGGCCACGTTTGGGATTCCGTCAATGCCAGGAGCTTTGTTGTTTTTCACCCTTGCTGTTGCAGTGAGCATCTCCTCTTCCGTGATGGCTGGAATTTCCCCGTCTGCCTTCTCCTCGATATCATAACTCTCCTCTTTCTGTTCAGGGAACAGAGTTGATACAATTCTCCTGAGTAGCACTGGACAGGTAGGCGATGGCATGGGCTGGCTCTTCAGTCGACTCATGACAACCTTATATGGCCTGCCCCACGGGTCGCTGTCAACCTCACTGATAAGCTCTTTCCAGCTCTCGGTTTTGGCTTCCTTGATGGCCTTTTTGAGTTCTCTTCTAGCGTCCTTGAACTTTTCCTCCATTGTGGCAAACGTGGGCTTCCCTCGGGCCCGTTGAGCTAGTCTACGGGCCTGGTGACACTTACTTCGAAGACTTGCAATCCCTTCGCTCCACCAGTGTACCGAAGGTCGACTGTCATTATAGTTCTTCCGCGGCATAGTTACATCCCATGCTTCAATTACCCTTCGCATGACCTCCTCCACCTTTTCCGTCGCGTCTCCATAATTCACAGGACTAGTGTTCAATGCCTCGCAAAAGAGATCAGCTTGGAACATTGGTGTGTGGTGTGTGTGTGTGTGTTTGGTGTGTGTGTGTGTGGTGTGTGTGTGTGGTGTGTGTGTGTGTGTGGTGTGTTTGTGTGTGTGTGTGGTGTGTGTGTGTGTGGTGTGTGTGTGTGTGTGTGTGTGGTGTGTGTGTATGTGGGTGGTGTGTGTGTGTGTGGTGTGTGTGTGGTGTGTGTGTGGTGTGTGTGTGGTGTGTGTGTGTGGTGTGTGTGTGTGTGTGGTGTGTGTGTGTGTGTGGTGTGTGTGTGTGGTGTGTTTGTGTGTGTGGTGTGTGGGTGGTGTGTGTGGGTGGTGTGTGTGTGTGGTGTGTGTGTGTGGTGTGTTTGTGTGTGTGTGTTTGTGTGGTGTGTTTGTGTGGTGTGTTTGTGTGTGGATGTGTGTTTGGTGTGTGTGTGTGTGTGATGTTTGTGGTGTGTGTGTGTTTGGTTTTAATGTGTGGTGTGTGTGGGTTGTGTGTATGTGTGGTGTGTGTTTATGTGTTTGTGGTTCGTGTGTTTGTGTGTGGTGTTTGGTGTTTGGTGTGTGTTGTTTGTGATTGGTGTGGTTTTTGTGTGGTGTGTGTGTGTGTGTGTGGTTTGTGTGTGGTGTGTGTGTGTGTGGTGTGTTTGTGGTGTGTGTGTGTGGTGTGAGTTTGTTTTTGCGTGTGGTGTTTGTGTATGTGTGTTCGGGGGTGTTCTGTTTTTTGTGTGTAGTTTGGTGTTTGTAGTGTGTGTATTTGTGTTTGTGTTTGTGTATGTGTGGTTTTTTTTATGTGTGTGTTCGCTGAGGAGGAGGGTAATATGTTGAGGAAGGGTTGAAGTTTGCTACCTCTAAGAACGATTCCGAAGTCGACATTAAAAAACTAGCCGCAGATAGCGAGGTTGCCCTTCGGAACCAATCTCTGGTTACCAAACACCAAGTTGCTGAAATCATCATGTCCTCATTGAAGGAAGCAGTGCCAACAACGACCCGGTCTTTCAGCCTTCAGCAACATACGTCCACCCTCCGACCTCTGAGGAAGACAATTGGCAAGGAATATCTCATCATCCAGAAAGCTGTCAAGGGATTTAGTGTCGTATTTGTTGGATAAACGAATGTATGCGGAAAAGTGCCTAGAGTTTATCAACAACAATCCTATTCTCTGTTATCGAAAGACCCAACCGCGAGTTTCCAAAGTGAAGAGAAACGTGCACTGTCCAAGTGTCAGTTTTTAAATGCTAGGGAAAAATGTAGTTTAACCCGAATGAACCCCTCCGCCCCCAGGTTGTACGGACTCCCCAAATTACACAAACAAGCCATACCTATTCGGCCTGTCATCTCAGCTGTGTCCGCTCCTTCACACCTTCTGGCACGAAAATTAAACGTAATGCTCCGAGATCTCACAGGTTTTAAACCTAAATATGGAGTTAAAACCTCAATAGAGCTAGCCCGAAAATTGAAAGATATTAATGTCCTGGAAAGAGCGAGACTAGCCTCCTTTGACATTAGCAATTTATTTACTTGTGTACCCATATCGGAAACTTTGCTTAGGTTGGAAGTACTACTCAAGGGTTCCACCATTGCCCAAAATATCTCAGACGAATCGGTCCCCCTCATCAAAATGACAGTTAACCGGAAATATTTAGTTTCAACCACACCCTTTACAGCCAAACAGATGGGTTAGCTATGGGTTCCCCACTGTCCCCCTTCCTAGCCGAAGTCTTCCTCAATTCTGTAGAAGAACATCTTTTTAATGCTGACAATCAGCATAACAAAAATGTGGGCTATTGGTTTCGTTAAGTAACGATATACTATGCCTATGGCCCGGAACCAATCGACAGTTAGACTCCTTCCTTAATTTCCTAAACACACTTCTTCGGAATATCTCCTTCTCCAAGGGAAAAGACGTCAACGGCACCATCAACTTCCTCGACTTGACAATCACAATTAGGGATAATAGACATGAATTTGCAATGCAACACACACTAGGAAATTCTGGTACCCGAAATTCAGAAAATTCGGGCGGATCTGAGGGTGCCCAGAGAGGGTACCCCGGGAATCGAACTTGGGACCTACGGTCAGTACGGCGTCTGACCCCTGGGCTACCACGTCCACCTATATTTAATATAACTCCTCATTCTAATTTCTATTTCCTAATGAGACTCCTCCTGTCTATTCTTAAATTAATATTAAGTCGTCGTGTCGCATTTCTAATACACTCCTATCAACCACCTGTGCATCCAAGCCATTAATTTTTAGTTATTTTGTACCTTTCCCCTTATCTCTCCTTCTTTCATTACAATCTTTAAACTATCTCCTTGCCAAGAATTTTTCTTACTAGTGTATGCTTCTTCCGTCATTATAAAATTTTAATTTAATTCGATGACATTACCAGTACCCTTTTATGCGGTTCTATGTTTGTTATTAGAGGTAGTCATTTTTTATAAAATGTTTATAATAAATATAACCTTAGTACTCGTTTAGGCATTGGCTCACGTTTTTATATCTCCGTTTTCATTGCTAGAGCTGGATAATTTCCAATCGAGATTTTAGTTATTCAATCCACTTTTTCAATAATGGAGTGGGTTTTATGTACTCTTTACCTATTACCCTCGCCTTCAGGAACACTTTCTAATTTTTTCCAAAGTCTAAAATGGTGAATTTCAAACAAATTTAATTCTCTGAGCTTGTTTGATCATAGATTAGCTATTTCATGATTTCGATTATATTTAATGATTTCATTACTTTACTATTGGTCCTTTGGCTACATTTCCGATGAAAACCAATTACTATTCATTCGTTTTTTTTCTTTTTTATTCACTTCTGCATGCATGCCATTAACAACGCTACAAACCATTCCATCCTTCGTTTATTTTTGCTTTCATTTTTGGTACTGAAAAATATTTAACACCGCCGGGATTTAAACCCTGACCCTGTGGGTAGGAATCCAGTACGATAGCCTCTGCAACATCACGATCCCCTTGGCATTCGTCCCTGGGGACTCGTGAGATGTAAACAGAAAACCAGAATACCGTATTTCCACAACCACCAAACTGAACAGCCCTGGCCTCAGTTACCTTTTTATGTTACGCAAACTGAATTCCCGCTTCAGGGTAAGCAGATCCAATCCAGAGATGGAGAGAGACATTTGACGGAGAAGACTATGAGCCTTCCGTAAGAAACGTAACAAGACTGTTCCAAGAAGTGACAACAACGTCACGTTAAGTGTTTGACCCGGAGAGAACTGTTTTCAAGGGGGCCCTGAACAATAGTTTGGTGTTGTATTAACCTTTGTTAATTATGAAGCTCTTCATTTGTTAAAATGAGATCACTTTGAATGGATTCTTTACGTTTACATATACGTCACGTGATTGTTGTTCCCAGGGTTGCTATAGTTTTGAGTGAGTTTTCTGTTGAGGAGCGAATGAGCGAATGGGCATTTGTGCGAGTTTGCTTCCTTACAGTTTTGGAATTTCATTAATGCTTTCTCCGTCGGCATCCATCGATAACAAACTATCAAAGAAAGTCCTTCTGTGAGCGAACAAATTAATTACTCCATGGTCGAATCTCACAGAGCTTACAGAGTATATATGACCTTGGCGATATTGCTAGAATGCGAAAGTGCCACGATGACTGTTTGAAAACATTGTTTCTAAGTTTTATAGCAAGTGGCTTTTATGGCGTGAAAGATTTGTTTCTGCGAGTGTTGCTAGATAGATAGTTTTAACTGGAATTCTTCGATAGGAGTTTTAATCTGTTGTCAGGAATGGGGTAATCACTTAAATTAGAAAATTAAATTAAGCCAAGGGAATACATTTTGACGTTGGAAGTCATGTGGAAACATAGGTCGTGTTTTAGTAAAGCACGTGTTCAATTACTAAGTCACTTCTTTCGTGGAAATATGTTGTGATTATCCATAAAGTTATGCAGGAAATCAAAAAAAGTTATCCTTACGGTCGAAATAGTTGCTGTCTATCTTAATTTTCAATTTCTGAGTTATGATGACAATTTTGAGTGCATTTAACTTCAGAATTCCTCTTCTGGTAAAGGGATTAATACACTCCTGTATCGGGATTTAAGTTTATGCATTTTTTGAACTCGGCTAGGTCTTTAAAATCATTTGTTTTGCTAGAGATAAATAGCACTATTCCTTCACTTTTTCATCGCTACACCTTCCGAATATACGTTTCACGAACGCCAGTTTTTTTAGCGCCCTTCCTCGAATCGTGCGTGTGCGTTTGTCATATTTATGGTCCATTGCCGATTAAGCTTTTATATTTGTCACAACATAATTAATTTCTTTTTGGTGAAGCGAATTTCTTCAATTTAAAAATAGATAAAGGAGCTTACATTTTCTTTTTAATTCTCAACCTCACCCAGCAAATTCTTTTGTCGTTGGAAATTACGTAATATTCATCCCAAGTAAAGTTTTTATGTGACGGAAAGGAAAATAATAGCAAGACAATTTTTTCCAATGTTTTCTCAATTATTTTATCGGGAGTGAATTTTGGCCTTGCATTCGCCCGGGGTGAAGGGAAACCCGCAAAACCCTTCACAGGCCGCCTTAAAACACAATTCGACTGACATAAATACAATTCATTCAATTTCAAAGAGCATACAGGGCATATTCTTGGAACATGAACAATTTCAAATCATTGCAAAACACGTACAAAAAGTATAGATGTGAGATATTTGTAAATGTGCAGTGTGATGATGGTGACTCATTCGCACCAAGCAACACTCACACTATAAACACTAACACAAGTTAGTAATGACAGGTACCAATACTAGTGCAACTGGTTAGGTCTCCCAAAACCCAATCATCACCTCGTTAGCTAATTACAATGCATTCCCACGCACTCCTAAATACTCTCATCCAAGCACACAATGTACATCTAACGAGTGTTAAAAATGGGGCGCTCCGGCCCTAAAATGACGTCATACCTAGAGTCGCCACAGAGTCATACTGCCACATAATATCTCTTTGCTCGTGGCAGGATGAATACATCACATGGACCACTTTGAGGCTAAAATGACTAATCTCGCATTCTTTTGAAAGTTCTTCTTGAAGTATTTATTGATAAAATAGAATGTTTAAAAAGTCATTATTGAAACTGAATAACGAGTAACTAGCAATTAAACCCTGCTTGTAGTGTGAAAACTGTTGATAAAGGAAACTTAAACATTGCCAAAATACTCACTCACTGCAGCTTGATGGAAGTAGTTCCCAAGTTTTCTTCATTCGACGTCTTCTCTGGTGGACGTCTTGCTGACCGGCGGGCTTGGATCCCAAGGGTCTGAATCCAAACCCATCCGCACTGTCCATCTTTCCTGTGGTCCCCTCTCTATCAGTGGGCCCTCGGATTCTTCAATCTCCCGTCGACGTCTCGGTTGATCCATCACCTATTGGCTGTAAGAGAGCCGATTGCTATACACAAAACATGCCCTGGAATAGAACGGCTGCAACGATCAAAACTCTCTCAAACATCACACGATTAGGAAAATGACGGCATGCCGAACGCCGACCAAACACGACAAAAGAACAAAAATCAATCCATCAAGGCCACACACAAATTACATTGGATCAAGGGCACACGCTTAAACTCAATCGAATTACATTTCTCATGGTCCATATTTGTGACCATGAGTGCTGGACTAAAATGATAGCGTAAGTGAATCTTTACGCCTAAACAATATGATATATCGCGCCTTCGCAATATATAGTGATATATTAAAATCATTTTAGTGCATATCATCATCCTAATTTCTAAGCAAGTTCATCGGAATTAATATATATTAGAACTCTTCAGAGTAAAAAAAGCATTAAATATTCTACAAAAACTATATTAAAATTACTAGATGTATATGAAGAAAATGTCAGATGATGCATTTTAAATGCCATTAAACTGCTACTTTCGTAAAAGTTGAACGCAGAACACGTATTCAAATAATAATAAGGGACAGAAAAACACCAGAATACTCACTTTTCTTCACGCGATGAAAAGGTTTCATCATCTTTCTTCCCTCCTCTTTCGAGGTGTTGTTTGGTAAATGTCTTTCTGCCTGAAAGACATTGAATTAGTAAAAACAAAAAGTACACCAGGTGTGAGTGGTTCCTAAGATGGAAACTCCCTCAACCAGCACAGGATTTGAAGAATGACTGCCGACCGAACACAAATCCACCGGACTGAGAAGGATGAATCGATCACTCCGGGTCAAGCACACCTTAAAATTAACACTAATCTCCTTCTTGCTTTTGAAGTGCGCAAATGCACTTCGAAAGTCACGTTAAATGGCTAAATGATCGAATACAAGACGATACGATCAGGTCTCCCCATCCGTCGCCGTAAATCATAATACAAATATCGAGTGATTTAATAGATTTGCAAACACTTTGACCACTACTCCTTATCTTAGATAATGAATCGAAATCTTAGTGGCGTGCTAAACATTTTCTGCCGTCTGCGTGAAAAAACAACATTGGTTGTCTAAAAGTGTAAAATTGTGAATGAAAATCATTTTTTGAAGGAGACTATTTTCAAAAATAATGTCACGAATAAGTATAAACTAAAACTAAAGTCCTGAGCATGAGATAAAAAATGAGCATATTGTCTGAGTGGGTATTTTAACTCATGAGCAATTAGGTTGGCTTGCGCGGAGACACTGGATACCACTGGTCGGATAGGGAAATCACTTTTGTGAATTTTCAGAGACCATGGTATCTGGGCGATTTGGGATTCATTTCTTAAAGTTTGATGGTAACACTCGGCTTCAACAACACTTCACATGAGGCCAAATATATCTTTATGTCTCTCTGGTGTTCTGCAGTGGAATCACGAGGCAGACTGATTATTTTATTACACATAATGGAGTCTTCTAATTTTTTCCATAGGACTCCCTTTCTAATACCTCGTCCGTATTCCCCGTATCTGCTTTCGTGAAAATGATCTTAATATTTGAAATGGATGTTTCAAGGGGATATTACCTTAATTATTTTTCGTGAGCCACATGATCTCACTTGTGGAAATTTATAAATTCCTGTACTTAGCTATTTCCCTTGAAATGAACTGTTCAGGTCCTAAATTTCCGTTGCCAAGGGCCAATTCACAATCTACTGTGAGATTTATAAGGACCTAAATGGTTACTCGGACGCTGGAACTGTTCATGAAACCTTTTGGGAGAAGACTCCATTCATCGGGCTTGAAAGTGTTGTTAGAGAGATTGATTACCCTCTCGTTAAATGTTAATTGAATGAATTAGGACCGCATTGAAGTATTTCGGAGTGATTCAGCGAGCAAGGCACTGGTGGGTGAAAAATATGTTCATAGTAGCAATCCGATGTTTGATCCTCAACTTTTGTTAGATTTAAGCCATAATTGCGTTTCTGGTGTACTTGATAAACATAACAATCCCACATAACGGGTTGTAAATAACATAAGCCTCAAAGAATTGAAAGAAAACATTTTTGGGAATTTATATTTCAGTAATAAAGGTACCCGGAATACCAAATTCCATTCTAGCGAATCAAAATGGGGGCTGTTTGCATGTGTTGCTTTGGAAAAATGCGTTTGTTTATGATATAAGTATATGTGTATATATATATATATATATATATATATATATATATATATATATATATATATATATAGATATATATATACTTATATATGAAATTAATTATTGGTGTGCATATATACGTATCCCTCCATGTCGGGATAAATATACGTGAAACTCTTATCATTGGCCGTGAGGCGGTAGAAATGTCGATGCAAAAACTGTTAAAACTGCAAAAACCGAAGTTACATGACTCTTGAATGATTACAAAAAAAATTGAAAGATTTCACTTTATTTGTGGATCCGTCGTAGCAGTTTCGTGAATTATATGTATATACTTAATGTTTACAAAATATAAACAGATTACGTGAACCAATTCCTTAAGGGCTTAATTTAATATCTTGGACGAGCTTGTTTGAATGAAAATACTTTGTAACTTCCACACTATTTTTATTCGTACTACCGGTTTCAACGCTTCGGCGTCATCATCAGGTGGGGTACCGGTACCTGATGATGACGCCGAAGCGTTGAAACCGGTAGTACGAATAAAAATTGTGTGGAAGTTACAAAGTATTTTCATTTAAACGAACATGAACCTCCACAAAGTTGAGCCCGAGACCATAGAATTCATCTTGGACGAGGGTTGAAAATGTCTCTTGGCGTTCATTTTTCCTTGTTAATGTCATGACCAATATTAATTAACAACAGAGAAAGATGTCATTTAAAAATGACAGAGATTTCAAGCTTTTGTAGAGAATATCTTACAGGAAAATGTTGAAATATTTTTATTCTGAACATTCCTTGTACATATGCCCTCACTAGGTTATGAAGGACACAAAGGTCTCCAGCGTCGTAAATATTGACACTACGAATACACAAAATTGTTTATTTTCAGTGAGACATGTCCATAATTACATGATGTTAAGTTGGTAGTTATGCTCTTAATATGAGTTGAGGAAATAATTGTCAGAATTTTGAACTTGAGCATGTGCGTCAAAAATTAGGGACAAAAAAGAAAGGGCATAAAAGGAAATGAAACTCAATAAGGCCGTGGGGGTGGATAACATTCCAGCGGACATGCTGAAATGTATAGTAAAATGTGGGAGAAAGAGGCTATATGGGCTGATTCGTAGTATCTATGAAGAAGGAATATGGCTGGCAGACTTCGTGAGATCAGTTTTAGTTCCTATTCCGAATAAGGTAAAGGCTACACCATGTGAGGACTACAGGACAATAAGTTTGATATCCCACGCTGCTAAAGTTGCTAAATATTCCTAAACATTTCAATATTTCCGCGGGAATGTTATCCGCCCCCACGGCCTTATTTAGTTTCATCTCCCTTAATGCCCTTTCTATCTAATCGTCGAGTATGCCTGGAGCTAAGCTGTCCTCCGCTACGTCATATTCTTTTTCAATGTCTAACTTTGTTGGTCCAAGTTCTCTACTATACAGTTCTTCTATATACTCCTTCCATCTCGTTTGTATCTTTCCTGAGTCAACTATTACCTCACCCACCTTATCCCTAACTATAAGGATAGATCTTCTTTTCTTACTTCCCGAAAACGATTTAACTTTGCTGTACAGCGCACCGATTTCACCCTTCCTCTGCAGACTTTCCATATCCCAGCACTGCGTCTTCCCCCATGCTTCTTTTGCTTTATTTGTTGCCCGCCTAAATTTATTGTTTAATTCTTTTTACTTCATTTTGCCTAATTCTGTATTTACGTTCTTCAATTTTCGCCGCTCAAAACCACTGTATATTCCATCATGTTAATCTTGGGAATGAAAATTGAGGTAGTTTCCCGTTGCCTTCCCCAATAGTGTTTTTAACGTGACACCATCACTTATTGGCCGCCGCTTTGCGGTCGGACGCCATTGCAGCTGCCTCACTGAGGAACAGACGCTGCGTGGACTACGATTGTACGGAAAAACTGACATGAGCGGAACAATAATGGGCTGACACAATACAACACAAATAGAAAAGAATAGACACCTTTAAAAGAACACTAACACGGTAAATTGTTCGAGCTTTCGGCCCTCTCAGAGGCCTTCTTCAAGAGAGACTAAAAATATGCTATTGCAGAGGAGAGGGGAAAGAGCTATGGGCGCGGAGGGGAGGTGTGGAGGGAATGCTGGGAGGGAAATTAAATATGGCGGTTTAGGGTGGGAATTTTAAAGGAACGGAAGGATAGTATGTAGGCGGATTCACGAGTTCTCACCTCTATGTTAGTGGCTGAATCTGGTAGGGATTCTAGGATGTTAAGAGCAAAACACTGGTCGAATGAAAGGTTGTGTGAATTGGCGTGTGAAGGGATAGGAAGAGAAGAGAGTGAGGCAGAATTGCAGGAGTACCGGTGATTATTCATTCGGATGGATAAGGGGGTTATGCATTCACCTATGTAAAAGGAAGTGCAATGTTTGCATGATAAAAGATAAATTATATTTTTTGAGAGGCAATTTGTCACGGGGGGCGCCAAAGGGCTGGTGGATCTCAGGGGGGGTGATTGTTCTTTTAAATGTGTCTAGTCTTTTCTATTTGTGTTATATTGTGTCAGCCCATTACATATATATATATATATATATATATATATATATATATATGTATATGTATATGTATATGTATATGTATATGTATATGTATATGTATATGTATATGTATATGTATATGTATATGTATATGTATATGTATATGTATATGTATATGTATATGTATATGTATATGTATATGTATATATATATATATATATATATATATATATATATATATATATATATATATATATATATATATATATACACACACACACCACAATCAACACATATATATAAACACAGTAATCAACCCGAAGGTCCGTTTAGTAGGTGATGGTAGAGATCACCCAGTACTAAGCCCTATACGAAAAGCCCTATGTGAAAATTAACACATCAGGGGAAGGGCGGCCAGTTCCTTTCCCTGTGCCGGTTATGGTTTCCCAGGAAAACCTGATACCCGAATAATCACTTTAAGCTCGGGTGGAGCTGCAGTTGCAAAGAGTGCCTTGCCCGGGAATCGAACCCGAGACCCTCTGGTCAGCAGTCCAACGCTCTACCCACTGGACTACCGGCACCCACCTATACATATATGAAGAAGAAGATGAGAAAATTGAAACGGTTAAATAAGAGAAACTGTCGACAGTGGAGACCGCGTTTCGCAGGTCAGGCACGTGGACCCTCTTCCTGCCATCCCCTCCCCTCCTTCTCTATCTCCCTCCCCTCCGCCCATACCCTCCGTTTCCTTCGAACCCTTAGGAAACATGGGCAACCGTCCAAGTCAGATGCACACATTACTTGTTATCATCCTTTCGACATGCTTCCCTTCCAAACCACGTGACCCGTCAGAAGAAATTTGACATCGAATTTGTGTACGTTCAAGAAATCTCGATATAGAGGTAAATGAGGAGATGCATGACCAGGCATTGCTGTTGAATGAAGACATGTGTTACCTGATGTGCGGAAGTTTATTAGCAAGGTAGGGTATGCCAGCACCGGATCGTGGAATAAACGACGCCTTAAAGCAAGAATTGGAACGTGGATATGAATTAACCACCAACAGAAGGAAGAACATGTCACATCAATGAAGGCAATCGATGATGGAAATGGTGGCTGATCCTTACTGGAAGCCACTGGTGGAATTGGGAAGACATTCCTCATATCATTGCCATTGAACACTGTTCGTGCGAGATCGGACATTATGTTAGCAGTTGCTGCTTCTAGAATAGCGACCACATTGTTGGAAGGATGCCGTACAGCTTTTTTACTGTTAATGTTACCGTGAAACTTCCACAATTCCGAACAAGTGTCATGTAACATTTCGAAACAGTCCACAATGGCCAAAACTTTAACAGCATCTTAAATCATCATATGGGGCGAATGCACGATGGCGCACAGACGCGCATTGGAAGCACTTGACCGGACGATGAAAGAACTGCACAATGACTTGAAATGCTTTCGCGGCGCAATGATTTTACTGTCCGGCGATTTCCGCGAAACAAATTCCTTTCAACAGTTATTCCAAGATCGATTGCTGCCGATGCAATTAACGCTTGCCACAACTCATGAAATATGAAGCGCTATGTGAAGAAACTTAAAATGACAACAAACAATAGGGCTACATTGCTAAACGATCCATCTGTTGAAGATTTATCCAAGCAATTGTTGACTATCGGTAATGGCCGTATTCCTGTAGACATATCGAACGGATTCATATAATTTCCTCGCAATATTTGCAATTTTGTTTTATCTAAAGATGAGCTCATTTACATTGAACATCATTGATAACCACAAAAATCACAATTGGTTGAGTGAGCGAGCAATTTTGGCGGCCAAGGACAAAGATATGGATGACTGAGACTTTGTAATTCAGTATCAAATCGTTGGTAATATGCATTCATTCAAATCTATTGACTATGAAACAAATGAAGACAAAGTCACCAACTAGTTATCCATCTTACTTTTTCAACCCCTTGGATTTGCCTGGCTTACCACCGTACAATTTACAGCAGAAGGTTGCCTTGGTGGCAATGATGCATCTTCATTAAAACCAACCAAAACTATGCATTGGAACGCGTTTGGTGAAAAAACTGATGATCATTATGATTCACGTGACAATACTCAAAGGAAAATTCAAAGATGAGGAAGTTCTCTTTCCCAGGATTACCATGATCCCAACCGATATGCCCTTTGAGTTCAAACGGATTCAATTTCCAACTCGTGTGCTATTCGCGATGACGATTAACAAACCACAAAGCCAATCGTTTCGTGTTTGTGGTATGAATTTGAAAAACCAATATTTTTCTCAATGTCAATTATATGTGGCATGTACACTCGATGGTAAACCATCCGCTTTATTTGTTCTTACGCCTGATAAGAAAACAAAAATTGTTTTATAGAAGAAGGCGTTTGACTCAAGAGAAAAAAGCCGAATTTATATATGCATAGATCGAATATGGAAAATGCGTTTCTGACAAGCCATTGCAATATTTTCTGTAATTTTATTGAATTATTTCCTTTTCTGTTTTAACAATTAAAGTATAATTAAAATTGGTACAGCCGTCCTTGATTTATTAATGGTTTAACCAAAGTGTTCAATGATTGTTAGGCGTTAAAAGGTTCACCAGGTAAGCTAGTAAAAATATTTTTTTTTAATTAGACGCTAATATCAGATTCTGAAACCCAAACGGAATTCATAAATTATCAGGTAGTCTAAAAAACGAAACGGCCTCAGTTCAAGATTCCGGAAATTCTCAGGCTAAGTGAAGCACGTGACGCGCAAATCATACGTTGGATAGACAACACGCAATTTTAATGCTAGGTGCAAGGAACAGTTGCCTGAACATTAGAACGACCGACTTGAAAAACCTGACGTCGGAGCACACATTTTCGAAATTTCCCATCATATTACTCTTCCGGTTTCATCGCTATATAGGCACACGTATAACCTCAAAGCCGACGCCACTGAGAACTTAAACTGCAAATGGAAGGAGTGAGT
Source organism: Hetaerina americana (assembly GCF_022747635.1). Lineage (NCBI taxonomy): Eukaryota > Metazoa > Arthropoda > Insecta > Odonata > Calopterygidae > Hetaerina > Hetaerina americana. Next base: position 181,559 of record NW_027286757.1, read on the forward strand.
ATATCTTGATGAATAGTAATCATTTTACGCCAAATGTTTAATCCAAAGAGGCACGCGTCTGTAGCTATCTTAATGGATCCATATATAGATCCACGTTTTCAGGATATCACTTGCCCCTGCACACGGTGTCGCACGTAATTACGACACTGATTACATTTTCAGTAGGAATGATTCTCCTTTGCAAAAGGAATTGGAAGAAAATCTCTTCAAATAATCGTTTTGAGGAAGAAACATTTTGGTGAGAAATGTGCGGTGGTGGGCGAGTATCTAAGAGACGAGGAAGAGAGGGACGCTTAAATATGACCTTCACTGGACGAGGTCAATTCGAAGTGGACCAGTTTAAGACTGATTGATCAATGTATGCATAGAAAACAAGTTCACAAAATATATTTTAAGAAATCGAGAAATCTCAACTTACGATAATTCCTATTCGCTGGAGTCTCCGAAGTTCCATTCCCTAGGGATCCTGATTTCATTCCTGCACTTCCAGACATTCTCCCACCACAGTGAGCCATTCTTCCCTTTTCATGAAATCATTGTCCACACACGCACACACACCAATTGCATCACTGAACTGAAATTAATAAACAGGTTAGATACTAAAAATCCAAACACTTCAGAATGTGCGTGAACATTTTTCCATTTTTGTTATATAGAGCGCTTTCAAAATAATGGCCAACCACTCATATACATACGACATTGCTCGATAAACCAGGTTGGTTTTTTAATAAGAAACTATCCGGTTAGGCTTCTAATTAAATTATTTGCAAGTCATTGAGCTTCCATTGATGAAAATGCTTAATGTTTGCCCATCAGCAGTCGTCTAAAGTGAAGGTATGGTTGTTCGAAACACGGAATTCATCGTCGCTACTTGAGCAATTTCCCACAAAGAGAGAGTTTTCGACTCCGGTCCGACCAAGAGAAAGACTCTAAGTAAAATGGGGCGAAATGGACTGGAGGACTCTTAGCACGCAGAGACATTGTCTTTTAAGTTGGAGCGCGTATGCTCAGGTGATTTCAACCAACACCGCTTTCTTGGGTCAAACGTTCACACACGGTGGTCTCCAGTTCCTTAAAGTTTAATTAATATATGAGATTACCCTTTCAATGAGAATGGAAGCAAAATGCAATGAGGCATGACGAGTACTTTCGTTGAAAAAAGTAGCGACATTCAAAAATCTCGGGTATAAGAAACTTGAATCCAGTGTAACGACTGGAGAGAACTAAACGTCTACAAAAATTAAGTGTAAGTGAATTTAGAGTAGAAAATGGATTGAGATTTTGGTTCCATGGCGTAAAAGGGTTAAATAAGCAATCTTAGTCACGACTGTTTGGAATTACACATCGTACATCGTCGCGTACCACAATCGCTCCGTCTTCTCGGCATTAAAGACAATGCCAATGTAATGGCACGATTTCCCATTTCATTGTAAATTATGATGTAAATTCACTTTTCACTAGGATACATCAAAAGGATAAGATATCAGCAATCTCTCGGATCGGTCGACAGTCGTGTTCCATAAATATGAGAGAATGGACACGTCTATTGCTTTCGCAGTATTAATAATATATTAACCTATTAACTGAAAGAATTCCACCCTTTTTCACGATTGCATCACATAACATAAGTCAACCAACATTAATCACTTTAAAGGCGCGAATATTAGACAAGTATGCCCTCACCTCCATCCAGCACGACGACACGTGACCATCTGAGCGGATTAGTCAATCGAAGGAATAGCAGGTGGCCGAAACCGTGGAATGACGTCATTTGGAAAATTTGAAAATGTACTGTTAAGTTAAATTTTAAAAAGTAAATTAAATCTGCATAAAATATTTCATTTAAAATTTTGGCAATGTCATTTCAAAACAATTTTCTCATTATTAATTAATATTTTTAATTCAATATTATTTTTCTTTAGTATTTCAATAAACTGCCATAGTACGATTTATTACCACTAGATGGCGCTAAGGGAAATAGGTGGCCACTGGCACATGCTGACTCGGGACGGCGCGGCGAAGGCGCACATTCGCACAGAGACAGGTACCTGAGAAATATCAAGTCGGATCTTTGCCCATCCTCTACTTCTACCGGAGGAATTCCTACAGTCCCTTCTCCTGGTAAGTAGCATTATTATTTTCTCTTGAAAACATCTCGGTTACTTAATATTTTACAGACAACGTACTTCTTAACAAATGCGTGCTTGACAGACGTTCCTTCGGAAAACGAAAGCTCGAACCTCCAGACTTTTCCGTCTTATTTCTTGAAAGTGACTACGCGGACATTTAACATAGAACAAAGCAGGAGTAAATTCTTTCCCTCTCGGAACGTAGCTTGAGAATTTAACGGCTGAATGTCGACATTTTACTGACGAGATGTTAGGGAAAACTGAGGATTTCCTTGAGGACGTAATTTTCCTTCGCTAGCCAGAAATATATTCCCCGGGCAAAGAACGAACGCCATTGTGTTGACTGCGTACTTATTCATTCTGATTGTTTTTTTGTGTGTCTGTTCTCGTGACACACTATTCAAATATTCACTCGTTTTACCGTCGTTTTACTTTTTGCTTGCTTTATGTGGAGGGATGAAATCTCTGACGCCAATTACGTAGAGCAGAAAGCTGAGTTACCTAGGGAATAACGTGACCTTTTGTTGTTTCATTGGCCTTGAAGGAAATAAGACCATGAAAGTCCATTAATTCTGTGTTTGGATGTTATTTTTGAGTGTATTTTCATTCATTTCGGTGGCCTGAGTGATTATAGGGGATTTATATTCCTGGGGAAGTGCCAAGTTCAGGAAGTCTACGTATGACTCAGATTAAGGAATATAACTGTAAGTGCAATCAGAAAAACAAAAGGACTCGAATTGGATGGACATTCCGAGAATACAAGGGTGCAACCATTCATCCCGAGAATACAAGGACGAAAGGGACTGTCAGTAGCACGCATTAACCATGTTCCTTTATGTTTTGTTAAGCTGTCTTCCACCCACACCCTTCTCCATGTTCCCTTTTAAGGATACTAACTCTGTAAAACAGCAAAGTGCTCATTTGCGAAGGAAACACACTCTCCCATCAGTCAATTTAATACAGCTTTGAACCTGCGTTTTGATTGGACTCCGTTTTGTGTTTTAATGGAAGGAGGCAAACACTTTCCTAGTCGTAATCATTTATTGTACACATCGGTGGTTTTTCCTGATAGTATAACCACCCACGGGTACCCTTGCGTCTTTCGTTATAGGAGTAAGGTATTGCGGTACCGGAATTCTTTCTACACCCTTACTTCCCAATTCCCTGCAATCTCACCGCTGCCAAATGACCCCCTTAGTCATAACGACGCGAATTTCCTCAACTGTCACTCATCCCCCTCCCACCAAATCATAATTACTACATCAGAACATATACATGATGTCTACTACATAGGAATTAATTTTTTCACAGTCATGTAAACGCGTCTTCCATTTTAATCTGTCCCTCTTACCTGATTTATTTCAGATATCTATTTTGTTATTCATCCCATTTCAGAGGCCTACTTTATTAGAACCCATACACGATGTCTACTTCACAGGAATTTATTTTTCACTCTCCCGTAAATTGATCTTTCATTTCACTCCAACCCTGATTTATATCATGTCCTCATTTTTTTGCTCGAATTCGATCTACAGTTCAGAAGTTGATACAAAAAATTCGTCAAAATCATCACTTCACCATAAGCTTAAAGATAGCGCAATTATGAATATACCTGGTCCCGTGCTGCGCGAGGGGAACCAAAAGGAACTTCTTTATAGCCCAAACATATATCCGAATTTGAAAATCGGCGGGTAAATATTTTGAACCGACTTGTAATGCTTATTATGCTGTTCATTTGCCGTAACGACAATTTACAAGTTTCTGCATGCACTTGTGACCCTAATGCTGACGACATTGAGAATATATTTAAACTATGACAAATACAGGCACACCGTTGAAGCAAGGAAGCGCATTCCGCGAGTGATCCAATTTCGTTTCAAATTTATTTTTTGGCAATATAGAAATTTGCGTATATTGGTCATTATATCTTGTTGCCATTGAATGAAAAAATGATGAATTTCCTTCGTATTCTTATAGTATAGACATTTTTAAAGGGTTAGATAATTATTACTGGATAACTCACTGACTGTCTGGTGAGAGTATCAATGATTGGCTTAATAAGGGTGATAAGGAAAGGGAAGGAGAGAAAGGATGAGGAGAGGAAATCACAATTATCAATTTGGAGGATCCAAGAACCCTTGTTTCCTCATTCGCTCTTTTTCCACGCGCAATTATTTATGTCAGAGGCTTGCAGTAAACTTACCAACCATAAACGGAGATAATATGCAAAGTTCCTTGCACTCGTGACGACATTTCGAGCAACTGTATTAAAACTGTATATTCCCGGCATTAAAATGTTCACCCAGAAAATCAATTTTTTCCTCACAACTTCTCACCCCCAAATGAGCATACATTGACTTTCGTTTCCGCTTTATTTTCTCTGACCAAACATTCTCTTATCACGCTCGTTTACACCCTCCGATTGTTTTTCTAACATTAAGAATATCCCCAGCGGTTCCTTCTCATTCCCTGACTGAAACGAATTTTCTATTTCCTCATTTTCCCTTTCTAAGTATTTCATTGATCTTTCTCCATCTCCATATCGCAAAACAATTCAACCAATACCTTATCTCGTTCAACAAAGACAAAGAATCCATGATTAATTGGGCTTCCTCACACATATGGGTTTATTTCCGTCTTAATTTCCATACCAAAGAACCATTTCTAATTATTTCTTTTTATAGGTTTTTCGTAGGTTTATAGCCATGCTGAAATTTCATCTTCGTTTCTTAAATTCTAGGCCTGCTTTCACCCCAAATATTTTCTATGCGTACATGTATTTTCGATGTCTGCTCTACCAAATCTTTCTTTACTTGACTCTATAGTTATATTTGAGTTTCTTGTGTTCTACTGTTTAAGGCTTCAATTCGTGGAAGTATTAAATATCCATACTAACAAGGCTGTGTGTATTTTTCCGCAGGTTTTTATTTTCGTTCCTTTTTGTCATTTATTTCATTAATTTCAATTTCCTGCACGTTGTTCTTCAGTGAATAATGGCAATTTGAGTGATAAAATAATACTTGTTTTGAAAAACTCTCTCGTCAAACCTTGATGCACGTTTTTTAAAGTACAAGGTAACTGCTTCAAGCGTAAACAACAGCGCCGTTTATTACGTGAGATTGGAAAAATGAGGGGATTAATATTTAAAGGGTCCATACAAATGGGTGAGGTGTCAAGAGTTACCCGATAGTAATGGCAGGACTGCCCCTTCTGACCCTTCTCTTATTCCGGGATCAGCCCATTTGACGCCCCTCCACACTTACCACGCGCTCCTTCTCCCTCCCTATCCCCCCCATCCCTCTTCCCCCTTCCCCAATAATCGTGTGTGGGCGGTATTGTTCGGTATAATGGATGCATTTATAGGTATTCTTTTAATCGCCATCAGAAGCAAATCTCTCTACGGGAAGTAATCTATTAGCCACCTTATTTGTGAAAGTTCAACGCCGCGTGCCCAGCGCCTCCTTTTGGATTCCGATAGAACCTCTCACCTCCCCCCAAGGGATCGAACCGGTGCTCCAATTCTTTGGAGCACCCGTTCGATCCCTTGGGGGGGAGATGCAAATGATAACTCACTTCGAGAGGGACGGAGTCGCCTCTCGAAGCAGGTTATCATTTGCATTAAAACTTTCCAACGACTCTTATTTTGGACATGGATATTAATTTAATTTTCCTCGGGTCATAGTATTTCAAGAATATGGCACAGGTGTAGTTGTGAATTCTGTTCTTATTTTTGCTATTTTTTAAGGTCGTCTTAAGAAGAATATTGTCCCGTCATCACGACCAATCGAAGGGCGCGAAGCAAACTCGTTGCGGGATTCTGGGTCCGATGTACCATGAAGAGTGAGATGTAATTGATCATGTGAGTTATGAATTTCTCTGATTTTAAAAATTCGTCCTAAAATACCAATGAATGCAACCTTACTTGCTAGATATTCCCTAATAAAAAAATGGCAAATCCTTTTTGGTCCAATTTATGTAATTCAGCTTACTTCTTGTAGGACTTCCTCGAAAGGAATATCGGGCCCTGTGCGCGACGAGTCGTCGGATGCAGGGCACCTGGAGATCGTATCTCATTACCTTTAAGGACCACTGGTGTTCTCGGTGTTTTAATTTATGTGGCAGGGATGCGAAGGTTCATCTAACACTAGGGTCTCCCTCAACACCTTAACGTTTGCAGTTTGACAAGGCCAAAACAACTGAAAATAGCCTTACGCGTATTTCCTTTCAGCTGTTTGGAATTCGGACTATTTGGACCCTCTCCATCTATCCGTACTCCAGAAACAATACTCTGGCCTGACTCTCTCGCCAAGTCGAAATGTTATTTAATTTGGCGTTCGCTGCATTCGGAATCGAAACAATGAATTTCTAATTAAGTGAAGGCTTACATGAATAATTGCAGAATTCGACCATGATATACTGTTTTATGGAGAATTGACGTGTAGTACACTTGATGTTCCTGATTGGAAATTCGGGTTTGGAAGGGAGTGTGAGATCCATGGTTATTGCTTTTGATACATACGAAATAACTTTTTATCTTATTTACTATGCGATGACATAGAGTGTTCGTTATTAAACAAGTGCGTGTATCATTTATGCCAACTGCTTCTTCAATTTTCATTTTGATGATTCTTTCGAACATTTTCCCCATTTCGGGTAGTAGTGTTATGGGTCTGTATGCCTCAGCATCAGAGGGGTCTTTTTCCTTAGATTTCAAGATGGTGCATAGGACACCCTTTTTCCATGCCGCAGGGAAGTACTTGTTTCTGAAACAGTCCTGTAGCAATCTAGTTAAATAGTTGAGGATAACCGGCTCGGCTGCGGTTGAGGATAGCCGGCTCGGCTGCTTTGATCAATTCAGCGTTTATGCCATCAAAGCCTGGGGCCTTTTACATTTTCATCTCTTTAATCGCGGTTTTAACTTCTTCATCGGTGATATCTATCTCCGTACATTACAGATAAGGGAGGTTAGCCTCACGCCTAATTACTTTTTGCTCTTCAGTTTCATTTTATGCTGTTCATCCGGTACTAGCGTGTTGATGATGTTGGAAATGGTTTCGTCCAGGAATAGAAGCTCCCCTCTGGCTTTGGTTTTAGCTGAGTATGTTGGTAGGATTTTAAATTTTTCCCTTGCGATTTTATATATTAACCCCCGGGGGTTTTCCTCAATATTTGACCTCGAGAATTACTCCCAGCTTTTTTCCTTGCTTTTTTGCACTTGTTGTTCATAGTTCTCCTTTGCCTCAAAGTACCTTCTTTTGTTGATGGTACGTTCTTCGGGGCTAATGCTTTTCTGTTAAGTTCTCCGTAGGTTTCTACAATTTATCTTAAGCCTATGAAGTTTCTCATTCCACCATACTGTTTCCTATCGTCGTGTTCTCCGTTTCGGTCAGAGGGATTGAGGCCAGAGCGGAGCCTAGCAGCGCCTCCGTAAGTGATCTAACTCGTGCATCGATGTTGTTATTGCTTGGATCCCATGGCAACAATTCACATTTGTTCCAGGTGTTCTTTGATAATATCTCCATAAATTTTCTCCAGTTTGCTGCACTGATATTGAATCTTCTTTGATGAAAGCGTTCATTTTCTATAGTCATGCCAATCTGGTATGTGACTAATCTGTGATCGCTAATGGATAGTTCGGCATGAACCTCCCATCTGTACACGTCTCGTATTAATGTCGAGTTGCTGATGTTTGGGTCTATATTTGAGCAGCCTATTGTCGAACTAAAAGTGTACGGTTGCCCTGGTTCGTTTATTATATACAGATCTTCGGAAGCTATTAAGTCCTCCAATGCCCTGCCACGGTCATTGGTTTCCTTACTAAACCATATTTCGTTCTTTGCGTTAGAGTCAATTGCGACTGGTATCCTTTTATTTTTGAATTTATGTATCAGGCTCTTTAATTCTGTGATGTATTCTTGGATGTCCTCCGATGCTGGCATACAGGATGGTGGCCTCTATATCCGGAAATCAATATCAATGGTTTCCTATAAGCCCGAATTTCTGCAGCTGCGAAGTGATTTGTTGTGCAGTGCTCAAAACTCAAGAAATCATAATTTTTTTTAAAGACCATGATGCTTGCAAAAAAATCTTTCTTTGGCATTTGCTCGTGTAATGCACGTTTGCACTCCGAATCCTGGGATTTTCCATTTTCTTTCATGAATGTTGCTGTACACATATGGTTCCTGCTTCAATATAATATCTAGCCCAAGATCCATTGCTATTTTTCTTAATTCATTAGTATTAACCTTTGCCCGTTGAAGGTTGATTTGCCCTATTTTTATAATGTGGTTTTTAGTCCCCATAATCGATCAGCTCTATGATGCATTCCAGTGCCTTCTTTAGACAAGGGCATTTCTTGTCACTGGCTTTGTGGCTACAATCTTTTATGTCTGCTTTCTTGCAATTCATAGAGCAGGGTGATTTTTCTACAGAGTTGCATTTCCTGGAATCATGGTTTTCGGAGCAATGGTCACAAACATCCTGGTCTGCATAGCACTTTTTGGCAGTGTGCCCAAACTTTTGGCACTTGAAGCTCCTCGTTGCTACTATAAAGTCCTTCACTCTATATGAGCTAAACTCAATGAAAGCCCTTTCTCTATTTAACAAATTCTTTCTGCTAATGGGGTCTACCTAGATTACCCAGTTTGCTGTTTGTTCATCTCTTTTCCCAAATTTAAACAATGCTTTCATGTGGCTACCTGCAGATAGGTCATTTTGGTTCCTCAAAGCTTCCTCAAGATCCTCTGGTGTTACGCTTGATTTAACCGCATATAATGTCATTCTAGGGAGAACCTTAGCTGGTTTCCTTATCAGTAGGTAATTATCGGCAAATCCTTTGCAATTCTTCAGTTTCTCTTTGATATCTTCGTTTTAGGACTCAATTTTTATAGCTTTCTTCTTTGTCCTAGTGATTTCTTTGATTTTAATGCCATGTTTTTTGGGGTTTAATATTTTTAGTACCTTCATCTTTGTGTCGTCACTTGTTTCTTCCTCCACTCCTTCCCCTGGGGTTATTACTACAGTGTACGTTTTGTTTGCCTTCTTGCTCCTTATTGGAGACATCTCGCTCATCTTGCTATGAATGGAAGCGATTTCAGCAAAAGATGGGCCCTCTGCAGGTTTCGAACAGGAGAGCTTCAACTCTTTTCTAACTATTTATCTTATTATTTTTACATTTACATCATTGTTTTCGGACTTGGCCTCTAGTTTTCCTAGAGCCCTATTATGACTATTTATCAGTGTCATGAACAAGTCCGCCAATTTCTTGATTTCGACTTTTTTTAACGCCCAGACTTTTTCACTGCCCACAAGACGACGTCACTTGCTACACTAAACTGGCTTGCTAAAGAACAGAGGTCTGCCTCTCCATGAAAAGCATCAGTCCCTGCCATTGCTGCATTTGATTAGCACTGCACTATGTGATGCTCAATCCCATTTATTCCATACCCAATGTTTAAAGATGATTCAAATGCTCGTTGATATGATAATGGGCGCTTCAATTAGACCTAGGGTTCCAATTTACGGAAAAAAACAGTCGGATTTGCTCCAGTATTATATACAATAAATGCAGTGCTGTCAAATGTCTGGCACTTCAGGGATACCCTATGTCTTCTGGTTACAGGATGTATGCCACCAATCAAAGAATACAAAGAAAATCTTACCCAACAAAGATGTTCAGATCATCCCTCATCGGAAAGACCGCTAACTAACCCCTGCTAATCCTCTGAAACATGGATGAACTCTTAATACTGCCCAAGATATCCCTGAGAAGAGCCAGTCACTCTTGGGGCCCAAAGTATGGTGCATCTTAGAATCGCAAGTCAACTTTATTTTGGCTTTAGTGTGTTAAAACTGGGATGCATCTTCAATTCGAAGGTGTCTTAGATTCAAAGAAATACGTTAGTTTGTTAATTCGTTTCTTTTTATCTATGATTCATTGATATCTAATGCCTGAACTGGCAGAGTGTAAATCGACCAGATATCCAGAATACAGTGCAAAACAAAGCAATAGTTGAAAATAGGCATTAAAATTCAAATGAAGAACCTCTTACAGAAAAAATTATGACAGCAATTTCTGGATCACTGATAACAAAATTATCCACTGTTCGTGGAAACCTTAATTGAGAACAGAGAAGGACCTATGATGGGAAACAGCTGCTCCTTCTCTGAAAATTCACTACTTTGCACTTTTTTAAGTTTGATTCTAGTTAGCGAGAGTCTAACCAGCATTGTACAGCATTAAGGTCATCTGATAAAGCTGATCTGTCTTCAGGATACTGGATATTAAGGTTCACCACTGTACCGTCATCAATCAAAGGTATCTTACTTGCGACTGCTCAGTAAATGTGAATTAAGGGAAGTAAGAATGAAATGGGTCCCATTACACTTCCCCGTGGGACACGTGAAGTACCTTCTACTGCAATCGATCCAACTCTATCTCTGACTTCTCTTTATATTCAACCATTCAAATAGTTTTTGATCCAAGTCCGGATATTCTTATCTCTACCGTATGCTTCTAGCTTCATCAGCAGTTTGCTATGAGCTACTTTGTCGTAGGCTTCCTTGAAGTCTTGAAAATGGTCGTCCACTGGAACATGGATGTGAATGTTGGAGTGCAGCGTGAGGCAGTGTCTGCAAGAAGCCTCTGGCCACAAGAAACTGTGCAAAGAAGGGGAAGGTGATGCGTCAGTGGATGAGTACTCATTTTAAGGAGAGATGTTATATTTGGATAAGGTATGGTGGCGGCAAAAATTGCAGTTTGTCTTTCTCCTATCCCTCATCCAAGTTGGCGTCAATGAGCCTTAGGGAAGCAGTAAAAATGGCACAAACCAGCGCAGACAAAATTTTCATCCAGTCAAAGAGTCCTTACATTTAAATGTTAGAGTTGTGCATATGGTATGGCGATACTCAAAGGGTCCTCAGTTCCTGGGCTCATCTACTCCTTAGACATGTCTCTTGGTGTTCTTAGTCTTCAGCCATTGAGCAACTTACAGAAAATAATAATAAGAGCACCCACTGCCCCACACCATGAGTTTCTATTCTCCCTAACCTGGAATTGAATATATGATCTGAGTGCTGGACACTTTGTCCTTCAGCCACTTCACTTTTCCTTCAGTATACCAGTGACCCTCTAGAAAGTCATAGGAAATGCAGTCATAAATGAAGTTAATTGTGGTGTCTAAGTCCCTTGAGGCCCTTTCATTCCTGAGACATGTCTATTGGTTGTCTTAGCCTCCAGCCATAGGTGGATTTAGTGGGAATGATGCTCTCCTTGCATACTTATCCTTTTCCCATTAATCATGCCCCAAGAATGTTTAGGAGTAAAGTCTGCTTCTTCCATTCAACCAATTTCCACAAGTATTGGCCTAGTTTTGTTGGGTCCTGGGAGTTTTTAATACTTTGGAGTATATCTTTGGCATTAAATGGAATACGAGGTGATGTAATTGCTGACCAATTAGTTTGATCTTACGTCCTCTTTTCCATCAACGTACACCTGCATCTCCTTGAAATCTGTGTTAAAATATGATAGCGATGAAACTCCAATCGCAAGAGTGGGTATTATCCCACTACAGCACAGGGGTGGCAGAAACTATCTTTGTCTGGCTCCTATCCTTAATTCTGTCGGTCCATCCATTTGCCAAAAGTGATTGCCTTTGTGTGTGTTCAAGGTGTGGCGATTTCTTTCCCAAGGCCAAAACCTGTGTCCACTCTCTGTGGGTTCAAGAGGTGGATTGATACACCATTGGCTGATATTGTAGGATTTATAATTAATTTCCTGGTCCTAGCTTGAGGGGAGATTATTGTTCTTGTTGTATTATGTTCATTGTTTAGTCTACCAGAATGGTATGTGGTGTGTCCAATACCTCCACTTGCATTGTCTAACACTCGTCCCTCACTTAATTGACGATGAATTTTGACAACCATGGATGGATGTCAATGAGGTATGTTTAAATGGTTGAAACTCTTGGACAGCGGCTGGGTGTACCATGACACTGTGTCCACAAGAAGCCTCTGTCTGTGGTATCCATGGTTCGTTTGTAGTCTCACTGCAGTTATTTTGAGAGAGAGGTTTGCATCAAAGGGAGTTGTGAAAGTTAACCCTCTCCATTGGAGGACTAGTTCTGAATGCGTAGTTGCAAACACCAATTACCAGGGTCTGAGGAAGTAATAAATGTTTTCCTGTTACTTGGTTGAGTGCCTTTGGTGCGTGTGTTGTTGCTTTGAGTGGTGGTTTGGCATTGAGGGTTGTAGGGGAACCGTGAACATTCCCAAGGCAACTTGTTTCCAGTTAAGTTGCGGAGGGGCGATTAGTTTCTAAGACTATTTACTCCATGGGTGGCCAGCTATCCGAAGTCTTGCACAGTGTTTTGAGAAGTAATTAATGGAATTTATGTAATTCCTATTATTATTGGAAAATGCTGTAGATATTTGATAATAGAATTGAAGCAGGAAAAATTATAGAAGAATTGAGACAATGGGATTAATCTGTAGTAAATGTGGCGGTTGTGATTGTAATACCAAAATGTAATTAATGGCATGTAAAATTGCTGCTGAGTTATTTATATTTGTAACAACATGCTTTTCTAGTGATATTTAAATGTAAGTTGCCTTCAATGAGTCGTGTTTTCTTTCAGACGGAAAGAAGTTTATCTGTGGACAAGATCATTTAATTATTCAGGCCACAGAGACTTCCTGGGAAGGAACTGATGTGATTCTGGATAATAATCAAGCATAACACCTCCTTTTTTGTACCAATTGCATCCTGCTCAAGTAACTCTTATTTACCTTGGAAATCCATTGCCGTTACCTTTCTGAAAGGCTGGAGGCCAAAAAATGTCTTCAACTAGTCGTGACTAATATCTAGGCATTGAATATTGAATAATTTCCACAGGGACTCCTTGGAGATAGACTCCAGGGCTGTATTTCTGATGTTAACCACATTTAGAAGGGTTGCTTTGGGCAATAATACCCTGGGGAAGTTGCGACAGCCCAGGACAGTCGATTGTCAAGATTACAAGATTATTAAGATTCATTTAAATAAAGTCTGCTCCATTCCACAGGTTTATCGGCTGAACAGTGAACTGATATATGCAGTTATGCAGATGGACTTCCTATTGACATAAAATCATGAAGTAAATATTTTTGCACAAAGTAACTAAGTAAATCTCCTAAACCATCGCATTAATCTCACTATATTGGACATATTATGCTTGGTAGTAATACTCCCTGTAATCACTAGGGATTTTCTCTTGTGCAAATGGAGCGGTGGAGGGGGGTCTGCCTGGCAGGGTAAGGTAGAGGGGGCTCTTAGCAACAGACTGACACCAACCTCAGTTGCCTGCGGGCTGTCTTTGAGTGAGGACACCGTTTTTAGTGAAGCAAGTTTTTTGTCCGCGTCGAAAAACAAAATGAATCTGAATTTAGAGCAACGTTATTCCGTGAAGTTTTGTGGGAAACTCGGGAAGAAGGCAACTGAGACCCTCGATATGATCAAGCAGGATTATGGGGACACTGCCTTAAGCCGTTCCACTGTATTTGAGTGGCACAAGTTGTTTGAAGAGGGTAGGGAGCTCGTTGAAGACGATTATCGCTCCGGACGGCCGTCGACGGCAGGAACCGACCTGAAAGTGGACAGAGTGAAGACACTGCTGAACACAGACCGACGCTTAACCAGTGAAGAAATTGCAGACCAGTTGGGTCTGTCTGCATCCAACGTCCAACCCATTATTATTTCACAGGATTTGGCCATGTGCAAACTGCTGGGTGCTTCATCATGACAACGTGCCATGCCATGGCGTGCTCGTCATCAGACAGCTCCTGGCCAACTACCGCATTGCCACGTTGCCGCACCCGCCCTATTCTCCTGATCTGGCACTACCAGACTTCTTCTTCTTCCCCCTGATGGAAAGACAGCTCAAGGGATGAGGTTTTGACTGGATACAGGCCGTTCGAGAGGCTTCGACGAGGGTCATCAACGGCATCCCCAAAGAAAATTTCCAGCGGGCTACGGAGAATGGGAGCAACGTTATACTAAGTTTGTAGCAGCTCAAGGAGCATACTTTGAAGATTATTAAGTCGATGTAAGTATATCGTCGATAAAATTCTTGTAAAAAAATCAGTCCTTCGACTTTTGGGTTGGACCCTGTAGTCCTCTCAAATTTTAACATATACTGAGGAATATCCATTTGCTGGAGGGTCACAGCCATGTACTTGTAGATCAAAGGTCCAGAAAAACTGTTGGTTGACAAGGGACACTTAGTGTTACCATCAAGGGATGGTCATTGCATCTTTTAGAGAAAGACAAAATTCGCACTTTTCCATGGATTTATTTGTAACGTACAAAGTGTTTGTTTATGGAACCATCTTCAGGTACAAGACAAGACTCAACTTGTGTTACGTCATGTTAATGTCTGTTAGAGGAAGGGGGGAGGAGTAAGGTAGGCTTGGACTAAGAGGGGAAGTTAATTTGTTTAAGAATATATCGTTGCAAATGGGTAATTCTCCTGGTGGCAACGGTCAATGAACATACATACATACTAGGACAATAAAAACCGATAGGAGATGAGATATTCTTACATAAAATGGCATTTCCACATCACATGCAAACAATATTTTAATAAACTTCAATGAAGTTTATCACCCAGCAACTGCTTTAAATTTATTTTTAAATGCTGAAAATTGGATGGAAGGGGCTCAAACAAACCGCCAGGTGGCCGGTTCAAATCAACAATAGTTCTGTTAAAAAAAAAGTATTTTTTCAGAGTTGTTTTTTACATTTTCATTTTTATTTTCAAATTGTGGTCGTTTTTTCCATTAAGGTTTGGTTTTCTGGAAAACCCAAAGAAACAGAGAAACTAAAGAGATGGAGAGGTAAAAAGAGGGGGAGAAGGTAAGCGCGTGTGGTCATGGTTTGAGAGGACGATAGCAGGTATCTGGTAGGAGGGAGGGAAGAATAAAGAATGTTTAAGCGGGAAGAGAACACTGAAGAGATAGAGACCGGTTTAGGGATTAGGTTAAAGTGATTCTAAGGAGGAGATAATTAGGGAAGGGTTGTTAGACACATACAGTGTCGTGTCTCCTCGTCATCGAGGGAATATATGAATCTCCATTTATTTGCAATTATTAGCGGCCATCCAATTGAGGCCAGCGCCCACTGAATAAGGGGACTCCATCTGAACTGTTGCTCTTGCCAACAAATTATCGGCTTCCATGCGAATACTTAATGTAATATTACCCTGAAATTACTTGGAATTGTGCACTTGAATCCCTCATTAATTTATTTATAACAGATTTACTTCAAGCCAAAGGCATGAATACTGCAGTTTGTCCTTATCATCTTCAAATATTCCGATGTAATTTGCTGAATGGAGCTCCACATTATTCCAGATAACTTGATAAGCTCTTCCTAAGTCCATGATTGGTCTTCAAGCAGGGTTCCGGCGAAGTTTTTCAGCATTCTTGCCAGTTCTAAAGGTCGACGATATGTCCTGAGTGAGGTTTAGGTCATCAAAATGACCATTCTCACTTTCATTTAAATGAGAAGACCTTTGATATACTTGACTCTTTCTCATAGCACAATCTTTTCTGACATGACAGCAGTTTCTGCAGCATTGTTCCCAAATCTGTTCCCTAAGCTGTTCATTCAGTCAACAACTGCTCATTTTTTGCAGCAAAGGGAATTAATTGTGTAAGTTATTCCTCTTCATGATAGGACTAGTTTTGAATAGATGGTTGAAAACTCCAATAATCTGTATAAGAGGGAGAAGCTTTTGTTTCCCCGTTACATGGCCTAGTGCCTTTGGTGTGTGTACCATTGCTTCAAGTTGTGGTTTGGCATTGAGGGTGGTAGGGGAGCTGTGAATATTCCCAAGGTGACTTGTTTCCAGTTAATTTGTGGAGGGACAATCGGTTTCTAAGATTATTTGCTCTCTTAGTGGCCAGCTATCCCCAGAGTGGCAAAGGATACATTGGAAGAAGAACTGTAGACCCAAGATGAATCCCTGCATCGTCAACGGAATATTGGTTACACAAAGAAGTACCTCATGAGTCAAGTGGCTGCCTCGAGGGTAAACGGGTGTTTTGAGAAGTTTGATGGGGGATGACGTGGACAGGAGTTCATTGATAGAAATGGGGGGAGAAAAAAAGTAACTTAAGATAGTACAGTTCCGATTTAACCCAAATTTAATATAGTATAGGAAGAACAGAGTTTAAAGTAATGTAGTAGGGTTGTGCTTGGCACTTCCAAGGTGAGAGCCCCAGCCTAACCTTCCTCTTGGATTGCGAGTACCAGACTGACTTCTTCGGGATTACATCACTCACCCTTCGTCCATACCATCATCCCTCTCTAGGCACAAAGGGGGGGATAATACCATTACCCATGGGTTCATAGTCCGCAGGGAGTCAGCAGCAGTGATTCGGATGCTCAGACCCATACAATTACTTAGTCACCAGTTATCACTGTTGGTCCATAGTCTACTTTGAGTCACCAGCGGTGATTTGGATGCTTAGACCTCTATACTTCAAAGTTGTACCAATGGGGTTCCTTTTCTCTCTTATATATAGTTACTAGGTATGTAGCTCTATATTGATGAACATGTTATCGCAAGAAAATTATTCCAGGTATCTTCAACACTCCTGATTTTGCTTAATTTGTCAATTCTAAGAAAAGAACAGTTATCTCACATTTTAAGCCATCATAGTAAGCTTTATTCAATAAATAATTTTTTTTCTTTGGTTTGTTAACCTTTTCTACGCTTAGGGAAAATGTAGCGTTTACAGCCCTGTGATCGCTGATTCCATCAATAACTCCTACATTTAAGACCCTTTCGGATATATTAATAGCTAATAGATCAAGAATGTTATTTCCTCTTGCTGGTGAAGTGAATAATTGATGTAGGGAATTTGAGGTAAACGTCAATAAGAGGGACTCGCATAAATCCTTGTCTTTACCTCCATTTATAAAACTGTACGAATCCGAATCTACTGTGAGAATATTAAAATCGCCACCGATTATTAATCTATGCTCATTGTTGTGGGATGTAAAGCTTTTTATCTGCCTTTATAGATCTATTATTGAGTTAACGCCAGCATGGGGTGGTCTATAATACGCACAGACATATATTCTTGGGTATACTTACTGAGCACTAGACACTTTCCATACTATTATCACGAAATAACTCAGCTCTACTGATGGTAGAGTTTTTAACCCAGATAAACACTCCTCTGCCGACTCTATTCTGTCTGTCGTTTCTATAAACTGTGAAGGATTTGGAAATATTTCCTTATCTGTAATATCATCTGTTAACCAACTTTCAGTTCCTATAATGATATCTGACTCTATGCTATGAATGAGGTGATGTAATTCCCGTATCTTATTTTTTAAACTTCGGCAGTTAACTACTACTAGGGAAATTATTTCTTCGTCTATGACCTTCTTTGTATTCCTTGTGGTCTGCTTTCTGGTGATGCCATGGAGTCTTTTGGGTGTCTTAATACACGAACAGTCTATTATGTGATAGGTAATTCTTTCTTTTGTTTCATTAGCACTGTACATACTTTGAGAAATCTCTTTAGGCAACCTAGTATTGTGAGACCCTCTAGTTGACCAACACTTTATAAAATTGCTATCAGGGAAATTTATCTTTAAATTTCAACTTATTCCACTACCTAACCTATGCATTGGCCTAAAAAATATCTACATAGCTTGAAGATCCTATGAGCCACCCGAACTGAGGCCTCAGGGGTGCAGTGGACCCCAGAGCAGTTCAAGGGAGCGCGACAAGACCCGAGCACCGGTCTCAAGGCCACAAACTTGGCTCCCATGTCCCGACAGAATTTCCACAGCCTTCTGTTTAGAGACTGAATACGACTCCAAACGTAAGCACCGCAGTCAGTCCACGGGACAATGCTGCATATGGACACCAATAAGTCCACACCAGATGCATCCCACACACGATCCACTTCGGATTTTTGGTCCCCAAAGGCACCCAAAATCTTTTCGGATCCGTTCCTGGAAGCATCATTGGTGCCGACATGGGCTACCAACCACAGCATGGAGCAATTCGTGCCCCGGACCGCCGCCCCGACTGCAGCCGTGGCATTTCGAATTAACCCCCCTTGGCATACAGTAGGAGGTAACCCTCTGGTTTCTCACGTCCCTATCCGACCTCTCCCGCAATGGGGTCACCAACCGCCAGACGTTGGAACTCCCTAGCAATAAGATTCCCCCCCTCATTCCCAGCGCAACTACCCCTAGGGATGGAGGACATCGAGGATTAGGGTGCACTCTTGGCTGTGCAAACAGGTGTCTTGATGCCATCCTCGGACAGCGCCACGAAGCCATTGCTGACAGGGATGGGTCGGCCTCCACCACCCCCTCTCCCGGAATCCACCTCGCGGCTGCTATGCACCTCTTGGTTGCCACCTTCGACTCCTCTGGCCGATGGGAAGAGGTCACCACCGGGCGAGAAGGGCCGGCCACCATCGCCTTCAAGACCAACTTATTAGCATTTGCACCCGGGACACCAAACTGGTGCTGCTTGTGGTGCGGGAGGCAATGGGGCAAGCCCCCGGACCCGAGGCGGCCGCATACCCAGTCAGCGTGGAGCAGAGCTCCGCCAATATCCTCTCTAGCTTGGTGACGTGGGCCTTTGGGAGCCATCGCTCTTTCAATTCATGGACGGATGACCTTTGGGTAGATATCCTATTCCCGATTACTTTTTAAAAGTTAATAGAGGTTTTAATGCCTAGGTTTTACACTGTTATAACTCAAGTGGTTTGGAAAATGGACTTGCGAGGTTTATGTAGCTCAAGTAGGTGGGTAAGTTCGATATGTGCGAAAGTATAGGCTTATTGCAAATTAGTGGTCGAGTGAGGGTCGAGTACCCTCGCAGCGGGGGGTTCAGTAGCTGGTGGATGACGCAAGGGAAAGGCTGTTGACGCGGGGAAGGTGACCTTGGTTAAGGGCGAGGGGAGTGTGTAATTGAGAGGGGAAACTAAGGAATTTAGGGAGAGTAGGAGAAGTGCAAGCGTGCTACTATTGGTTTTGCGTGAGCGTTACAGCTAAATAGATTAAATACGAAGAGAAATGACAGTGGTCAAACTATATGTATAGACCGCGAGGAATACAATTACATCTACTTAGGCCTAGTATACATAAAAAAAGAAGCGGCACTCAAACACAAAGAAGACACAAAACTATATTTATATATAATAATAATAATAATAGATATTTATAGTATGTACCTCTAGAAATATACTTAAGAACTAGAAAGGTTAATTAATGCAACACTAAAACACAGGGGAAACATACCAAAACATGGTAGATAGACAAGTACGAGCTAAATACACATGCAAACTACAAGCAGCTCTCTACACTTATCTCATATTTTATCTTAAATTTAATGCAAATTCCCCCCTACATAAGAACTAAGAATTTGATTCACAAAGTTAAGGTAGTTGAGCAGAATATCCAACACAAGAAAAATACGTCAAAAATAATAAGCAAGGATAAAGGCAACTGGAACAATGATGTCACTTTAACAACAAAACACGAAGATGTTACTTTGTAAGGACAATTGATAATGTAATAATTTAAGAGACTCGAACAGAATAAATACTTAAGTAGAAAAAAGTTAAAATAGCTATCTAAGATAAGGACTACAATAAAATGACTGGAGCAAACGATCAACTATCATGGTAAAAAAGTAAATTAGAGGAAACAGTCAATTCAATTCAATTTATTCATTCACCGTAAGCATGGAATTATGCATGGCTTTGTCAATACACGTTTTACACTTCATATCAATAAAAAAACATTACAATGCAACAATGCAAGCGGATGACTCCGTTAAAAGTTACTGTTGCGGTATCTCCCGCAGTTTCTTTGGAATTTTTTAAAAAAACATTATGCAAAATATCAAAACAATATGAAAAATACAAATACATACAATTTACAATTTTTTTGGGATTAACACATTCCAATTATACATTTAAAATGGTATGCATTAGAAAATCATCTACACTATAGAATAATTTACATGAAAATTGGTATTTTCACGGCACACTTGAATTTAAAGGAACTTTTGATATTTTTGATATAAGCAAGCAATTTATTGTACATAAGTATTCCCTGATGATCTATCCCTTTAATCGTTTTATTTACTCTGGGCTGACTTACATGGAATGCATTTTGGCTTCTCGTATTATGACTATGAAGGTCACAATTTTCAATAAACATGTCTTGATTTTTGTTAATAAGAGACACTGTTTCAAGAATGTACATACAAGGAAGAGGTAAGATTTCTAGTTTTTCAAAAATAGGTTTACTGGGAGCTCTATTATTTTCATCCCCCTTCCACCCCATCACCTTCTACATTTATATACATATATATATATATATATATATATATATATATATATATATATATATATGTAGAAATATATATATATGTAGAAATATATAGAAATATGTACTACTTATCACTACTCTTAATATATAGCAAGGACTAAGCAATTATTCCCCTCCCTGGACCAAAACCTTGACGTGGTGGAAGGGCTTGTGTGTTCTGATGACCCCTAGAGCTGTGCTGGCGGGTGTAATAATAATTGCTCCTGGTAGGGTCACCCATGCCAGATAGGTCGAAGGTTAGGAGCCAGACGAAAGGTAGTCCATGCAGGGTCTGTTTCTCAGAGGCGTCTGACCCCAGTGGGGGGGCAAGTAAGTGATGGAGTCATGTTAATAACACTATTGAGTAAGGCAATGGGAAACCACCTCAATTATCATCCCCAAGATTAACCTGATGGACTATACAGAGATTTTGAGTCCTGGCCACCACAGGGCTCGGCCCAATCAGCTGTTTGTCGTGCCCAGCAGTGGGGGAGGCAAGGCTTCCCTGGTCGTCATCCCACGAAACCTTTGCAAGGGAAAACCAGCAGCAGCAGGACAGAAGACGCAGGAGAAGAAGACCAAATTAGTTATAATACGAACGTGGAATCCTAGGACAATGATGAGGTCAGGGAAATAAGAGAATGTTAAGCGACAGATGGAAAGGGGAAATATAGATATTTTAGGTCTATGCGAGGTGAGATGGAAGGGTAGCGGGGATTACTGGAGTGATAAGTATAGAATAATATACAGCGGCGGGGACGAGAGCCAACGAGGGGTTGCCATAGTATTAAATGAAGAGGTAGGAAGAAGCATAGTAAACATAGAGCAGGTAACGGATAGAATACTACTAGTGGAAATAAAAGCAGAACCGACAAACTTGGTTATTTTTCAGGTATACATACCACCGAGCAACCATAAGGATTAAGAGGTCGATAGGATATACGATCAGTTAGAGGACATAATCGCGTGTGTTCCTGCAGGGAAACATTTTACAGTGATGGGGGATTGGAATGCGACGGTAGGCGAAGAAGGAGATGATGTTGAGGTAGGGGACTACGGTTTAGGCATGAGGAATGACTACAGGGAGAAGCAATTCAGTTCTGCAGGAGACAGGGCTTAGTCATCACCAACACGTGGTTTAGACACCGCAAATGATGCAGGTATACATGGAAAATGCCAGGTGACTCAAAAAAGTTTCAGCTAGATTAAATCCTGGTTAGACACAGGTTTAGGAACAGTGTGATAAATTCACACAGCTTCCCAGGAGCGGATGCGGACTCTGACCACAATTTAGGGGTTATGAAATGTAGCGTCCATTTCAAAAAGATAAGGCAAGGGTGGCAAGTCAGAAAATGGAATGCAGAAGCATTAAATGGTTTGAAAAGGAAGGAATACAAACAGGCGGTAGAGGAAATCATGGAGGATGGTAAAGAGCTAAGTACTATCCAAGAAAAATGGGAAAGTGTAAAGAGGCAAGTGGTGGAAGATGCAATGCGAGGATATGGAAAGTCTGCAGAGCAGTTAGAGATAAAGCAGGTAAGGTAACAGTTGACACAGGAAAGATCCAGGAGAGATGGAAGGAATATATAGAAGAACTGTATAGTAAAGAGCCTAGACCAAAAAAGTTAGACATTGAAAAGTAACATGACGTAGAGGAAGATAGCTTCGGTCCAGGCATACTAGACGATGAGATAGAAAGGGCATTAAGGGAGATGAAACTAAATAAGGCCGTGGGGGTGGATAACATTCCTGCAGAACTTTTAAAAGGCTTAGGAAAATGTGGGAGAAAGAGGCTTTAGGGGCTGATCCGTAGTATTTATGAGGAAGGAATCTGGCTGGAAGACTTGGTGAGATCAGCTTCAGTTCCTATTCTGGAAAAGGTAAAGGCTACATCATGTGAGAACTACACGACGATAAGTTTGATGTCTCACGTAGCTAAAAATGTCCCCAGGATCATAAACAAAAGGATAGAGAATAGGGCAAATGATTACTTAGGGGAGGATCAGTTTGGGTTTAGGAAGGGGAGAGGTACGCGTGATACCATTGCAGTAATGAGATTATTAATCGAGAGGAATATAGAACACAACCAGGATGTATTTGCCTGTTTTGTAGCTTTCGAAAAAGCATTTGATAGAGTGAATTGGGAAAAACTAATGAGTATATTGCAGGAAATAGGAATAGATTGGCGGGAAAGGAGGCTAATCCGCAACCTGTATATGTCTCAGACTGCTCAGGTGTGAGTGGGGAATGGGGAGTCCGGTTCGGCAGGGTTAGGAAGAGGTGTAAGGCAGGGTTACCCATTATCACCGTTACTGTTCAACCTATAGTATATGCCGAGAAAATGATTAAAGAGTCAAGGAAAGAAATGCAGGTAGGAATGAAAGTGGGCAAGGAATTTGTTAAATCAGTTAGGTTTGCTGATGATCAAGCTTTAGTTTGTCAGTCAGCCAAGGGGCTGCAAGCATTGCTTAGTGAATTAGAAATTCAGTGCGACAGGTATGGGATGAGAATCAATATTAATAAAATAAAGGTTATATGATTTTCTAGAAAGATAAAGGCTGAGCTTAACATTAACATAGGAGGCCAAAAACTAGAGCAGGTAGAACAGTTTATGTATCTCGGTAGTGTTTTGGACCAACACAGTCTAAGTAGTAGGGACGTAAGGAGAAGAATTGAAAGTTGGAGAAAAATTGGAGAAAGAGGCTTTCACAAGGAGGAGGGAGTTTATGACAGGGACGTTAAGTAAGGATAATAAGAAAAGACTAGTAGAAACTTCGATATGGAGGATATATATGTACGGCGCTGAAACATAGTCATTGAAGCAGGAGGATAGATGTAGACTGGAGG
Source organism: Hetaerina americana (assembly GCF_022747635.1). NCBI lineage: Eukaryota > Metazoa > Arthropoda > Insecta > Odonata > Calopterygidae > Hetaerina > Hetaerina americana. The sequence goes on from NW_027286757.1 coordinate 204,923, forward strand.
CTTTTGAAATGTGGGTGTTGAGAAGAATGGAGAAGGTGAAATGGACCAAAAAGAAGAAAAATGAGGAAGAACTTGGTATGGTGGGCGAAGAGAAGGGTTTATTGGGAGAAATCCTATGGAGGCAGGAAAAATGAATGAAGGACATATTGACCAGCAAGGGGATGTTGAAGATGGTTATAAGAAGGGGAATGTAAGGCAAGCAAGGAAATAGATGGAACAGGATTGGGATGTTGGATGGGGTGAAGGGAGGAGGAAAGTACTCAGAGATGAAGAGGGACCTGATGTAGAGAAGGATGTGGGATTTTATGTTTTGATAGCAGTAATAAAATATCTATTTTGTAGTTATGTCCATTGAAAAATTTAAACCTTAACTGATGGATTACCTTAAAAAAAAAATATATATATATATATATATATATATATATATATATATATATACATACACACACACCCACACACACACACACATATATATATATATATATATATATATATATATATATACATATATATATATTTACCTATTTATATATATAGGCATATATACCTCATATTTTTGGTAAAATAAATAAAGGTGACACAAAATAAATAAATATTACTTGAAGCAGGCTTCTGGAAGAGAAGGTTGTAAGTTTAAACAATGTACAATGTGCATGTCCTTTTAAGTTTTATCTATTTTAATTTAACCTCTATTGTGCCACAATTATACATCCAAGGTTTCACCAGATTCTTCATCAACGTTTGCAATGTCGCAAAAATTTGCAAAATGCCTCTGAAATGAGCACCAGAGTGTTTGCTCAAATGAGGTTACCTTGCTGGATTAGCCCAACCTTCCCCGTTAGACTTCTCCAAAGCATTATATTTTGCCTGCAATATTGAAAACAGTTGATTTATTGGTGTGCCATAAGAAGACTCCTGAACTCTTATTCTAAACACTATAAAGTTGAAGCAGGATATCACTTTCATATCGATAATAATAATGGCTCTTTCGATTGTACTCCTCACTCCGTAGTAGACACCTCAGCTATTTAGAGTCATTATGGCTGTTTATTAGATGCGGATATCTTTCATAGAGCGCCAATCACAACCTCCAGTGGAACTACAATATGGTGGGAAATTCAAAATTAAAATTTGTCCGCATTTAACCACCGTGCCCTATATATGTGTCTGTTTGTGGATGCGAATCATCTTTTATCACTAAAACACTTGAACAATTACTTCGTACCCAAATTCCACAGTCCAGCAATACAATTTTATGGCCTGTCGCTGGTCAATAGCTCGTTTCAATTTGCACCTGCACCATGTCACCCAACAGGGGTCCACTGATAAGACCATCAATCCTGAAGGAATGCTGAAATGCGAATGGCGCTTGGTGCATGTCGAAGATCAGACACTTGAGTCTAAGCTCTTTATGGTCTCAGTTATCCCATTTCCATTGCTTCAAGACGGTAGGTATGTTCATTTTATATTTACATTTGAGCCTACGGCAACGCATAGTAATGCCTGGGAAAACCTTTTACCCAAACTATTAATACATACCTTGCATATATTATATTGCTTTCCATTGACTGTCTAGTTACTTTAACTAATACTTTGAGCAAATACATGTGAATCTCTCAGTGCGTGTAAATTGGTATGTTTTCATCATTATTTTAACTTTTATTTTCATTCTTTTCAATGGATTTGCATTTTTAAAATCCCCCTGCCATAATCTATCTTTAGAGACTCTGGCAGTATTGTGTATGAATAGATACCCAGCGTGGATGCCATACTGAAATACTGATAGTGTTCTCTTTTCTGCGAGAAAAACTGTTCTTAAATGTTCAATTGCAGAAATAATACTTTCTAACTCGTTTCAGTTTGTACCGCAATAGTTTGTACCTTACCAAGTTTCATTTGGTTCATTGTTTTTGTGGTAATAATGCACTATAACAAGCAGCATGGAATTGGATCTTGTTTTTAACAATCCAACTGAACCGGCACTATTTATTTGTTTATTTTCAGTTTACTGGAAAAAGGTGATATGTTCCACCGTGCGAAATTGTGTTACCTGATGTTAAACACAGAGTTGTGACCGGAGAGAGAGTTGGCCTTTGCAATATTTTCAGAGGGGCGTTGTAGATTGTGGCACAGTTCAATGCCAAAACCAAGGTACTTCTCAATCTATGTGGTGTGAAGAAGAGAGGATTGATGGAGAGGAAAGGTTCCATTCGACGTTCTTTGTCTAAGAGTGGTATAGATTTATGCGGGGGACTTGAGAATGATACGACAGTCAAACAAAGTGCTTCAAGAGATGAGATGGGAATAAATCCATCAGGCACAGCAGTAGACATGCGTTAATGATGAAATTCATTCGGAAAAGGCTTGGTCAATTCACGTCCCGTATTGAAAAGTGTGGAGAAAAACATGGCCTCAACAAAATGCCATCAAAGGAAGAAATTAATTGGATTGGATACACAGCATTTAGGGTTGTCCTGAGGAAGAAAAGATCTTATTATCCAGTGATTCTGAAGACAATAGCTCGGATCCGCAAAAGTATAGCCAATGCTATACTGGATGACGAAATCGGTAGCCTGGAGGAAATAGGGTATTTGTGTCAAGCTGGTGAACATTAATTAAACCCTTTCCAATGCCGGTGCCATTATGCCATAATCCAGGTGGAGAAATTACTCACTGTATTAGGGCAATTAGAAAAGTAAAGTCCCATATTTTTTTTCATCAAAATCCAAATTTATTCTCAATTTTGTGTACAGCATTGGGAAGGTTTAGCATTTAGCTATTTTTCTACATAGTCGTCTTAATGATAACTCACTTTTTGCATCCTTGTAAGCAGCATTTTAATACCAGCATCATACAATTCTCTCACCGCGTTGCAAAGCCAACTGCGATGACTGCTTCTCCGATATAAAAATTCATACTGCCATTTAGTGGAAGTGTACGGTTGGAATTGTATTACGGACAACGTAAATGTGCGGAAGTGGTGCAGGGAGTTCTTTTATAGCCAGGAAAATGTCCACGCTGAGCAGCAGTCCGGGCGACCAGGTTTACCATCGGAATCAACGGTGGCTCCAATTGACGAGATGGTGCGCAATAACTGGAGAATTACCCGTCATGAGGTAAATAAAGGCCTTGTTGAAGAGAGTGGCAACTTCGTCATGCTGCAGATTGTTGTGTCGGAGGTCCTTGGATAAAACAAGGTGTCTCACCAAAGTAGTGTTTGCATCATGACAATGCAAATGTGTCACATGAAACGATCACCCTGCTCAAAGAATTTAGCTGCTGGGACATCATTGACCACCCTCCTTAAAGCCCAGACGTTGCCTCCTGCGACTATCACTTGTTTCCCACTCTCAAGAAACCCCTTGGAGGACAGAAATCAAGTCAGACTAGGAAGTGCAAGAAGCAGCCGTCAGTTGGCTTAGTGACGCGGCGGGAAAAAGGTATGACACCGGTATTAAAAAGCTGCTTACAAGGATGTAAAAAGTGATTGATCGTCAAGGTGTTCATGCAGAAAAATAGCTAATTGCTCAACCTTTCTAAAGATGTACACTAAGTTGAGAGAATAACTTTGATTTGAATACCGTGCTGTAGATTGTCTCTTAGCTACGTTCATTAATATTCCTAAAGTTTAGTCATTGAAAATCAAGCCGCAAAAGACACTATTGGAATCGTTAACGCTAAAAGGACTAGGAAACCATGGATCACGGATGAGATGATAACAAAGATGGATGAGCGGCGAAAATGGACGAATATAAATACAGAATTAGGCAAAATGAAGTACAAAGAATTGAACAATAAATTGAGGCGGGCAACAAATAAAGCAAAAGAAGCATGGTGGAAGACACAGTGCGAGGATATGGAAAGTCTGCAGAGGAAGGGTGAAATCGGTGCGCTGTACAGCAAAGTTAAATCGTTATCGGGAAGTAAGAAAGGAAAAGCTTTGCTAACAGTTAGAGATAAGGCGGGTAAGGTAATAGTTGATGCAGGAAAGATCCAAGAGAGATGGAAGGAGTATATAGAAGAACTGTAGAGTAAAGAACTCAGACCAACAAAGTTAAAAATTGAAAAAGAAAATGACGTAGAGGAGGACAGCTTAGGTCCAGGCATACTAGACAATGAGATAGAAAGGGCATTAAGGGAGATGAAACTAAATAAGGCCGTGGGGGTAGATAACATTCCAGTGGAACTTTTAAAATGCTTACGAAAATGTGGGAGGAAGAGGCTATATGGGCTGATCCGTAGTATTTATGAGGAGGGAATCTGGCCGGAAGACTTTGTGAGATCAGTTTTAGTTCCTATTCCAAAAAAGGTAAAGGCCACGTCGGTGAGGACTATAGGATAATTAGTTTGATCAGCTCAGGTGCGAGTGGGGAACTTGGAGTCTGGTTGGGCAGTGTTAGGAAGAGGTGTAAGGCAGGGTTGCCCATTATCAGTGTTGCTGTTCAACCTGTATGCATAGGAAATGATTGAAGAGGCATGGGAAGAACTGGAGGGAGGAATGAAGGTGGGCGGGGAATTCATAAAATCAGTTAGGTTTGCTGATGACCAAGCTTTATTTTGTCAGTCAGCCAAGGGGCTGCAAGTATTGCTGAGTGAATTGGAAATTCAGTGCGAACGGTATGGGGTGAGAATCAATATTAATAAAACAAAGGTTATGCGATTTTCTAGAAAGAAAAAGGCTAAGCATAACATTAAAGTAGGATGGCAAAAACTAGAGCAGGTAGAAGAGTTTACGTATCTCGCTAGCGTTTTCGACCACACGTTCAAAGTAGTATGGACGTAAGAAGAAGAATTGCGCTAGGCAAAGAGGCTTTCACAAGGAGGAGGGAGTTGATGACAGGGACTTTGAGTAAAGATGTTAAGAAGAGACTCGTAAAAACTTTGATATGGAGCGTGTCTATGTACGGTGCGGAAACTTGGTCATTGAAGCAGGAGGATAGACGTAGACTGGAGGCTTTTGAAATGTGGGTGTGGAGAAGAATGGAGAAGGTGAAATGGACTGAGAAGAAAACAAATGTGGAAGTACTTGGTATGGTGGGCGAAGAGAGGGGTTTGTTGGGAGCAATCCTTTGGAGGCA